>NC_048596.1:274288050-274386131 GCF_003668045.3 Cricetulus griseus | reverse complement strand
GCTCTGCCGGGTGTTAGCAGAGCTCCTCGGCAGCTCCCCGACTCCAGCGTCCCCGACTCCAGCGTCCCCGACTCCAGCGTCCCGACTCCAGCGTCCCCGACTCCAGCGTCCCCGACTCCAGCGTCCCCGACTCCAGCGACCCCGACTCCAGCGACCCCGACTCCAGCTTCCCCGACTCCAGCTTCCCCGACTCCAGCTTCCCCGACTCCAGCATCCCCGACTCCAGCTTTCCCGACTCCAGCATCCCTGACTCCAGCATCCCTGACTCCAGCATCCCTGACTCCAGCATCCCTGACTCCAGCGACCCCGACTCCAGCGTTCCCGACTCCAGCGACCCCGACTCCAGCGTTCCCGACTCCAGCGACCCCGACTCCAGCGACCCCGACTCCAGTGCTCCCGACTCCAGCGACCCCGACTCCAGCAACACCGACGGTAAGCGTGGAGCCAGGGGCCGGGGCTCGGCTCGAGGAGCGTTCTCAGCACCCAGCACCGGGAAGGTTCAGGAATGGGATTGGAGGAGCCCTTGGTGTTCCTGGAGTTAGTGGCCATCCCACCCACATTATCAGCACTCACACAGACCAGTCACATGGCGGTACTCTCAGGCAAAGGGAGCGGCAGCGGTTTGGAGCAGCACATATTTGGGATAATGGGATAGTGAAGATCACCAACCAAAGATTAGAGCCGTTAAGGTTACGTCGCGCTTTCAGTAGCCGAAGCCGGTCCAGGACTCAGAGACAGAATGGTACTGTTCATCCTAGTTCCCAAAGGCAAACTGGTAGGGTCAGGTTTGTTCGGCATAGAGGTGTCACTCAAGTCTTTTTAGAACAAGATAGAGCACGCAGAGGTACCGTTTACATGCCACTGTCCAACTCAAGACTTGAGTCAAGAATAATAGAGGGAGGAGAATCCAGCAGGTCCTCAGCTGCCACACAAGCGCCATCCAGCAATCGCACCAGGCCTGCAAGTCAGGAGGATTAGTCCCGAGAAACTAGAGATAGGGATAGCATCGCAAATAGAACCCGATCTAGGGCAGGATTGGCAGAAAGCAGAGTGGGAAGCAGCAGTGGGGACTTTCACAGAACCATTTCTCATTTAGAGAGGCCAGGTCTTCCAGGTCATGTGAGTATCATAACAATTCCTCTTCGGAGGATTTCTGAGAAGCGGGGGGTTGAGCCATCCTCTGGGGCTCTTGAGTCAATTTTAAGGCGGATTATGACTAGGTTTGGAGAGCAGAGTTCTCTAATGCAGGTGGAGCTTGAGTCGGAGAATCAAAGAAGCCGTCAGCGTTTACCAGAGCTGTACCTAGGACTGAATAACATGGCTGTGGCTGACAACACTGCTCAGCAGGGTGGAGGCTCCTCACAAGCCAGGCAGGCCCAAGAAGGCAGTGCTGAAATGCCAGATGTAAGTGAGCCAGCCTCGCCACAGAATGGGAATAGAAGGCAGTTAGGAAGGGCAGGCAGTGTAGCCGAGGCTGAGGCGTTACTCATACTGCGCCTGGTTCGTTTCTTCTTACTGAATGAAGGCAATGGCGATCCAGTTCGTGGCTTAACCAAAGAGCAGATTGACAATCTTTCTACCAGGAGCTGTGAACAAAACGGGGCTGACAGTGAGTTAGGTAAAGTGTGCAGTGTGTGCACCAGTGACTTCGTGGCTGGGAACAAGCTCCGGCAGCTGCCGCGTCCGCACGAATTTCACATTCACTGTATCGATCATTGGTTGTCCAAGAACTGCACCTGTCCTGTCTGCTGACAGCCTGTTTTAGAGTTTGGGGCTGCAAACAACGGGTGAAATGACTGGATCTGGTCGGCACGGTGTTATTGGAGTCACATAGTCAACACTTGTTACTTGTGATGAGGTAACCAAGATGAAAAACCTGTCAAAGTATAGCTTGTACTATTTTTTGTGTTATTTTTAAAAAAACTTGTTACAAAGAGGTTGTTTATATAAAATTTAAAATGCAGATGTTGAATTATCCAAAAATAAAGAATAGTTAATACTGCTAGAACCAAATAACCTTCAAAATGTCTTTTATTTTGGTAATTTTGTCATGCTAAGCACTTTTGTATCTGCACAACTCAGTATGTTAGGAATCTTGATTCTTTCTCTTAATACTGCAGTAGGTTTTGCTGGGGTTCTCCAGTTTCAGATCAGTGCTATGTTTGGACACTACTGTATGAATCTTTGTAGACTGGCTGAATGTCTGCCAGATATACTTAGGTTACTTGAAATAATTTACTATGTAGCACACTGTATATGTGTATGCGGATATGTAAGTATGGTGAACGTATCCACATGAAAAACTACAAGTTTGAAACTTACTTAAGCTTTGGGGCTTAGATTGCATAGGACACAGTGTTAACACTGACAAGATCATCTCTAAGAGGAAGTGAATTAAGATCCAGGTTAAAATAGAGATTGTTTACTGAAGCGTGTCTGACAATCTGACTTACTAGAGAACAAGCCATATATAATAATGAACCTAGTATTTCTTTATTCATGAATGGAATTTGGAACGCTTTATGACATAGTTTAAGTTCGTCTTTTTTGTGACTTTTTTAGAAGTACAAACACTTCTCGGGGTTAGGTGGGGTTTACAGCATGCTTGATTTCTCAAATTTAGTTTTAAAATTTAAAATATTTTAAAATCTATTAAGTAGTGAAATGCATAAAAATATGTTAATTTGGATGCCAAAAAGCGCCAAATAAAATAAAAGCCTTTAAAAAACCCTGTACAGTTTATATAAATACAAAGTATGCATTTCTACCTGAAAAAAAAAAAAAAAGCTGGAGGAGACAGGAACTGAGAGCTTTAGCCTCTGAGGATTTGTGTAGACAGGATTGCCATTTCAGCTGGGGAGAGGTAAGATCTACTGGCTTGGCTGCTTTGTTTCTCTGATCTTCAGCTTGAAGCTTGAACCCCAATGTCTGTCTCTGGGTCTTTTACTTACCATGCTACAGCCTGATTTGATGTTTCAGAAGGAAGTTTAAAGACTATCTGAACCATTTGCTGTTTCTGGTTAGCTGGCGCTGAAGAATCAGCTGTGATTAACAAGATATCAGGACTAGTAAAGAGAAACCTTTGCTTTGCTGGGGCACTAGTGGCTGGAACTTCCTCTAGACCAGGCTGGTCTCCAACTCACAGAGATCCTCCTGCCTCTGCCTCCTGAGTGCTGGGATTAAAGGCGTGCACCACCACCGCCCGGCTAATACAATTTTTTTTTTTTAGTTGGCTTTTTTGTTTTTGTTTTTGCTTTTATTTTAGTTTTGGTTTTTCAAAATAGGGTTTCTCTGTGTAGACCAGGCTGTCCTTGAACTCACAGAGATCTGCCTGCTTCTGCCTCCTGAGGGCTGGGATTAAAGGTGTGCACCACCACTGCTTATCAGTAGGTCTTTGGTTTGCTTTTTTTGAGATTAGGTCTCATTTTGTAGCTCAGGCTAGTCCCAAGCTCCAGAGTTCAAGTCATCTTCCTTCTCAATAGTTGGGGCTACAGCTGTGTGTCACTGTGCTGGGCCATGTACGATGTTTATTGGTGGCATCACATTCTGTCACCAACCCTGATTTACTTAGTGAGGCTTTGGTGGCTCAGAACCTCTTCAGCTTGGGAGGAGTGATTTAGTTCACCCATAGGTAGGAGTGTGTCGAGTCAGTCAAATTTGTGCCTCAAAATCTTTTAATCCTTGGGCTCAGCCATGTTAGGGATGTACCTTCAGGTCGTCTGGACTGAGCATGGAAACCTGAGCATCCCCCTGAGAGCAGGGGATGGCCCTGACCCATCTGACCCATTCCTTCCCCTCCTGCCTGAATCAGACTCTAGGCAGAAGTGCCATGTCCAAAGTACTGAGGAGCTTGGGCTCTTTCCTTTCCAAGAATGGGTTTTTATTTGTTTGGGGTGGTGTTTTGTTTTGTTTTGTGACAGGGTTACTCTGTGTAGCCTTGCCTGTCCTGAAATTTGCTTTGTAGACCAGGCTGCCCTGGAACTCAAAGAGATCCTCCTGCCTCTGCCTCTGGAATGCTGGAATTAAAGACATGTGCCACCACCACTTGGCAATAATGTTAAAAAAAAAAACAGGTGTGGTGGCACATGCCTTTAGTGTTAGCACTTGGAAGGCAGAGGTAGATGGATCTCTGTGAGTTTGAGGACAGCCAGGACCATAGAGACCCTGTCTCCAAAAAAGTTGGTTTTGATATTTAAAATCTACCTTCCTGCCAGGTGGTGGTGGTACACACCTTTAATCCCAGCATTCAGGAGGCAGAGGCAGACAAATCTCCGAGTTCAAGGCTGGCCTGGTTTACAGAGTGAGTTCCAGTACAGCCAGGGCAATATAGAAAGACCCTATCTCAATGAATAAATAAATAAAGTCTACCTTCCTTCCTGGGGGGAGGATTGGCGATTAGAATAAACAGCTAATTATTGACAAATGCATCCTAAAAGATGACTCTAACATGTTGAGGATGTCTTCTCTCAGTCCTTTTTGTCCCATGCGTCCTCAGTCTGTCTGTCTGCCTCCTCCCTACTTGGTGGCTGGGTCTGCATGTCCCCAGATGGTGCTTTTTGCGTACTCAGACCCTGGTGACAGCCTCCCTGTGATCTTCCTAAGGGTAGGCCCTGGGTAGTTAGGGATATCTTATGTTGGGGATAGCACCCAGGAGGATCCGCCGTTTGTGCAGGAGAGGCCCAGAGGAGCCTGCAGTCTGTCACATGGATCTCTGACAGGATCATGTGGCTGTACCAGTTGTGTACACTGAGATCCTCACAAGATCCCCAGCTCCTGCATGCTCACAGTCTTTGCAAACAGTACCCAGAGCCTGGCTGCCAGCCAGGCACCAGGAAAGCATCACTGACTCTCGTTTCTCCTTACCTCCTTATCTCCAGCCCTTCCTCCAACTCTCTTCCTCAGCCACCCCTCCACCCCATTCTTTAATTTTCTAGGAGCTGTCAGTCATCTCTGTGGCTACACCCCAGGTGCCAGCTGCAGAGGGGGCCAAAGGCCTCCCAGGTACCATGGCTGCAATGTGGCCTCATTGTTCCCAGTCTATTCTCTAAAGAAAACAGCCAGTGATCATTTAGTTTATTTTTATTATAGTGTGTGTGCTTCCGTGTGTCACAGCACATGTGTGGATATCAGAGGACAACTTGAGGGAGTCAGTTCTTTCTACCATGTGGTTCCTGGAGAAGGAACTCGGGTCCTCAGGGGTGGTAGCAGGTAACTTGACCTGCTGAGGCATGTGAGGGTCCACAGCAAGTGATCTGAAAAACCACGCTAAAGCCTGGCCTGGTGGCTGCAGTGGTTGACACATGTACTCCTGTCCTTAGAAGTTTAAGGCAAGACTGGTGTCAGTTTGGCCTACAGTGAAGACTAGGCCAGCCAGACACAATGCCAGACAGGTGGCTTGCCAGTTGTGTGCAGCTCACTCCCTCTAAAAACCGGCCTCTGCTTTCTGTTTAGCCTATTGACCAATGTCCTGTCACAGCTTGAGAGTGCCAGTACCACAGGTCACACCACCTTGCTGACTTCAGGTTGCCTAGGGAAACACCCTCAGGGAAGTATGCACAACAAGGAAAGCAGGGGGTCCAGGAAGAGACAGAGTTGCACCCACATTTAAGGAGGGCAGCGCAGAAAGACCAGAAGGGAGATCATGAGACGTGCCAGATTAAGGAGGAAGAGCAAAAGAGCTACTGCCCCAAATACCAGGATGGACCAAGCTTTGAGAGATACATCGGTCACCTGGGATGGAACTCAAGAACAAACCAGATTTAGCAACCAGGAGCCACGTTGACCTTGGAGAGTCAGGGAGGAGTCAATTGACCTAGGTGGGTGGGTGGGTGGGTGAGTGGCTCCAGGGTCAGCATGAGAGACTAACAACTTCAGCACACCAACAAAAAAAAACATTCCTCGGGTGCAGCATGGCAGCTGAGCAGAGGGAAATGCCTGCAGGAGTAGAGCAGGCTGTGGAAGTTGGGGCAACTGGGTGATGCCTCAGTTCTTTTTATATTTAATTAGCATTTATATGGGCGTTTTTGCATGCATGTATCTGTGCACCACATGTGTGCATTACCCAAGGAAACCAGAAGAGGGAGTTTTTGATCCCTTGGAATTGGGCCCTGGAAATTGAACCTTCTTCCTCTGTAAGGGCAGGCTGTGTTCTTTTTGTCACTGTTGTTTGTTTTTCGAGACTGGGTTTCTCTGTGTAGCTTTGTAGACCAGGCTGGCCTTGAACTCACAGAGATCTGCCTGCCTCTGACTCTGGAGTACTGCGATTAAAGGCGTGTGCCACTTGTTTTTGTTTTGAGACAAGGTCTCCCTATGAAGCCAGCTGTCCTGAAACTTGGTATGTAGATCAAGCTGGCCTTGAACTTACAGAATTCCCCTTTGCTAAGTATGACACATGTATGGATCTGCCTACCTTTGCCTTGAGTGCTGGGATGAAAGGCGTGTGCCACCAAACCTGGCCCATTTGCCGTTTAAATACACGATTTGTTGTAAGTAAAGTTTTTCAGTAGAACCTAAAGTCTAAGAATAATCAAGGAAAGAAAAAACAGAATTCAAGACCACTTTTCCATATCCTGGATTTGTTTTCTTCAGATAAGGCCTAGTCACATGACTCAGGCTAGCCTTGAACTCACATTCCTTCTGTTTAACCTCCTGAGTGCCAGGATCACAAACTTGGAGTCTGGATAGAATGGCTCTGTGGTCCCACAGCTCTGTTCCCTATTAGTGCTGTCAATGCTCCTGGTTCCTCTCACAAGCCTCACTGTGGGTCAGCGCAGCACTGGAGGTGGGAGGGAGACAGCAGTGGCCATTCCTTCCCAGCATCAGGACCACTGCAAACTGTGAGGGACATGGTCCTGATGTCTACTCCACAGTCATCTGTTGCCATGGACTCAGCAGTGGGTCAGCTGACGTGATAGGGATGTGTCCTGCCATGTAGCCAGAGCCTCTCCTGGTCTCCTGCCTTTGCCACCTGTGGAGAGCCTGATTTGTCTTTGTTTTTGATACAAGGTCTCACTATATAGCCTTTGGCCTAGAACTCACCATATAGACCAGGCAAGTCTCAAACTCAGAGATCAGTTCGTCTCTGCCTCCCAAGTTCTGGGATTGAAGACATTGGTCACTACTCCCAGTTTGGAGAGCCTGGACTTCAAACCGAGTTGTCCAGACTAAGCTTAGAGTAGGAGAATCTGAGAGCTATCCAGATGGAGAACACACGCTCCTGTGTGGGTAGAAGCTGACCTGATGGGGTCACAGCCCAGCAACCTCTATGTAATTATTAATCTTGTGACCCCAAGCTCCTGTCATTCATTTATGGCAAGGCCAAAGTCTGGCCAAAGTAGCTGAGGCTGTTTGAGTTGTTAGGGGGGGGGGGTTGTTGTTTTATTTTGTGTGTGTGGTTGTTGTTTTCCTCTCAAATCACCTCCCTGCGTGTCCGTCCTCCGAGGGCTCCAGCCCTGACCACTGCTGGTCACAGGGTTCAGGCTAGAGAGTGAGGCTGTGAGCCTCTGGTGCAGTCCCAGGCATCTTCTTCCCCTGAACTTTAAGTCCTGGGTGCTATGCTCTCGGCCTGGTTCTCAGCCCAGGTTCTTGAATCCACATTCATTCTGCTTCTCACTGTGTGTCTGGGCCCCAAAGTCCTAACCCCTGACTGCCAGCTCTGGCCTTGGCTCAGTTCCCGTCTCTCAGCTCTGCTGTCAGGCTCTGCTTAGACTTCAGATTCTGATTCTCGGTGCTGGGCTCCATGCTCCGGGTTCTGGTTGCCCAGTTCTGGTTCTGTTCCACAGGCTCCAGGTTTTAGACTGAGTTCTAGTTCCTTCAGCAAGAGAAAAGAGGCATGGTGGCCACTGACTGATGGCGTTGTCCCTGTCCACTCATCTTTGCTGGGGGACATGGGCTAATAGCCAGCATCCTGGTGGCCTGAAGGTGGGCACCAATTCTATGTCATTTTGCTTTCACCCTTTGACTCTTCTTTGCCCCCTAGACAAGCATGCTAAAGTGGCCACAGAGCAGGCCTTGTCCAGACCCTACAGTTTTCATGGGCCTTTCTGAACATTCGTGTTCCTAACTCTTCTTGTCCTCTTCCTCAGAGTTGTGCTTATCACGATTCGGCATCTGACTCAATGACACCAGCCATGTTTGCTCTCCCTCACCAGGCCCTTTGTCTCCTTGTGGAAATGAACTCCAGCTTTTACAGCCGTCAGAAACCAGTCATCTGACTCTGGCTCCCCGCAGGGCTAAGGGTGGCTGACCCAGGGAGCAAAGTTCACTGCTGTGTCCGCGTAGTCAGCAGGGGATCCGGGTGAACAGCCAGCACCCCTGCCTGCCTCCACACGAGCCCAAAACTAAAGTCGCTGAGTGACAGCGTACCTTCCCTCAGCCGTAGGAGCTACAGAAGAGCAAGAGAGAAGCAGCAAGATTGTCTGGCATTGCTTGGAGCAGGCGTGGGTTCCCTAAGCATTCTAAAGAAAGTCCTGGCTGTTTGCTTAGTCCAAGTCCTCTGTGGGGAGAGTATTGTCATGATGTAAAATTGGTAAAAAATAAAGTATGTGTTCTCAGGGCTGGAGAGATGGCTCAGAGGTTAAGAGCACTGGCTGCTCTTCCAGAGGTCCTGAGCTCAATTCCCAGCAACCACATGGTGGCTCACAATCATCCATTATGACATCTGGTGCCCTCTTCTGGTGTGCAGATACACATGCAAGCATAATGTTGTATACATAATAAATAAATAAGGTCTTTAAAAAAAAAAGAGAGAGGAAGCTGTGAGCCTGGGTTCCTCTTCCTGAAGATGAGGTCTGGTTAGGCTGGTGAAGGACCAAGACCTGAGGTTTCCAGGAACAGAACACCTGGGAATGGCTGTCCTACAGAAGCAAAGATGGAGTCTTGGGAGTTCTTTATGTAGTGAAATTATTTAAAGTTGCATTTGTGAGAAAATTAAAGCTAAACTGAAAATCTTCTTTGACCACTTCATAATTCTGGTATAATCCTGGCACCTTTCTCAATCTCCTTGATCAGTTTTATACTTATAGAAAATTCTCTCCTTTCTGTACATTTGTAAGTGTGTGTTTGTGTTTTATATACAGATACAATATGGCTTGAACATGTCTACTAAATGTTTATATTGGGAATTTGGTCCTCAGTGAAGCAGTGTTGAATGGTAGATTTTAAAATTTTATTCTTTTTCTTATTTTATTGGTTTTTTAAGACAGGGTTTCTCTGCATAGCCCTGGCTGTCCTAAAACTCGCTCTGTAGACCAGGCTGGCCCTGAATTCACAGAGATCCACCTGCTTCTGCCTCCCAAGTGCTTCTTTCCCTTTCTCTCTCTCTCTCTCTCTCTCTCTCTCTCTCTCTCTCTCTCTCTCTCCCCTCCCCTCCTTATCTCCCTTCCCCTCCCCTCCCCACTCCTCCCCCTTCTCATTTTCTTGAGACAGGGACTCACTCTATAGCCCAGGCTTGTCTGGAAATCACTATGTAGTGCAGGCCATCTGAACTCACAGTTTCTCCTGTCTTAGCTTACCTTACAGTGCTGGAATTACAGGTATGAGCCACATCTGAGAGGCAGGATTGGGGGAGAAGTGATTGGATCTGGGGTCATGAAAGAATTGATCATGTGTGGACTGATGTATTACTTTGGGAGTAACTGCATTTTTTTGGGTGGGGGGTGGACAGGGTTTCTCTGTATTGCTTTGGAGGCTGTCCTGGAACTAACTCTTGTAAACCAGGCTGGCCTCAAACTCACAGAGATCTGCCTGTCTCTGCCTCCTCAGTGCTGGGATTCAAGGCGTGTGCTGGGATTAAAGGATAACTTCATTGTTAAGTAGCTGTCTGGCTGGCTTGCTGTCTGGCCATGTAATGCCCTTTACCATGTTACAGTTTGGTAAGAAGGGCCTCACCAGGTGCCAGAACAATGCTCTTGGACTTCCCAAATTCCTGAACTGTGAGTTAAAGGAACCTCTATTTTTATTTTATTTTATTTCTGGTGCAGGTGATTGAAGGGCCTCAAGTGTGCTAAGCCTATGCTTGACCACTGAGTTATACCCTTCTCCAGAAATCCTTCATTCTTTTTTTGTTTGTTTGTTTGCTTGTTGGGACAGGGTTTCATTGTGTAGCCCTGGATGTTGTGGAACTCACTCTATAGACCAGGCTGGCCTCAAACTCGCAGAGATCTGCCTGTCTCTGCCTCCTAAGTGCTGGGATTCAAGGCGTGAGCCACCACTGACCGGCTTGTTTTATTTTTTTTACAGATGTATTTACTGGGCTGGCAAGGTGACTTGGCAGATAAAGCTCTTGCCTCCTAATGATCTGGGTCCATCCCAAAGGACCCACACGGTAGAAGGAGTAAACCAACTCCGGCAAGTTCTCCTCTGACGACCACATGACATATTAAACATTTTAAATTAATTAAAAGGAATATTTGTGTCTGTGTCTGTGCGTTTGTGTGCACAGATGGAGGCCACAGCAAGTTGTCAAGTGTCTTCCTTCATCACTCTAGGCCTATTCCTTTGAGGCAGGTCTCTCTCTCTCTCTCTCTCTCTCTCTCTCTCTCTCTCACACACACACACACACACACACACACACACACACACACACACAAACACACACACACACCTGGGACTCATTTTCTCAGCTCTCCTGCCAGGAAGCCCCAGTACTCCTCCTGTCTCTATCTTGATTGGACGTCCAGGTTGGAGGATGGGTGCCCAGAGCTGATCTCTGATTTTCAGGACTGCACAGTGAGAACTCTTAACTGCTGAGCCATCTTTCCAGATCTACTTCTGATTTTTAACAGAAACTCCTGACCTACCTCCAAAAATGAACAGCAATATCAAAATGCTCTCCCTAAGATGGCAATGGCTCATCAGGTGCCTCCATCACACAGGCCTCCTGAGACCATGCAGGCCATGCTCCTGCATCCAGCAGCCTGAGTGTTAATGAAGCCCCGGCGACAGTTCGTGTTACCTTCCCGGTGCAGCTTAGCTCTTATCCCCATCAGATTGTTGTAAAAACAAAAATGACAAAAAGGTGAGGATGTATTCAATCTGGGACCTCACTAGATTTGTATCTCCCTAGCAGGAGATGAACTTTATGCTGGCTTTTTCTGCTTTCACCCAGCCCTAAGTGTAACATGTGTCATTGTTGACTCTGTAGATGTTCAGGGTTGAGGGCAATGGAAGCTTGAGCCGTGGGGTGCACTAGCTTTGGGGAGACATCCCATTTCTCACTTAGTGTTCCCCCCTCTCTCCCTGGAGCTCACAGCAGAGCCTCTTCCCATTTGCCCAAGAAAATTAGAGGGAAGTTCTGTGGGTGACAAAGGGAAGAGATGGGGGTTGTTGTACAGGGCTGTCCCGTGTGAGCCAAACAGCCACCATCTTCAGGAGTTCTGCTAACCCTGCTGGTGAAGATAATCCAAGTCAACCATTGACTGCTTACTTCCCCCATGGAAGGGGCCTCACCTGAGTGCTCAACCACACCTCCAACCAGTTGTGTGCAATTCTTCCCTAATGGCATGGGCCTTGGGGGAAGAAACTAGAGGATATAGATGCTTAAAGAATGTAGAGGCAGGGCCATCTACACAGCCATGGGCAAGCCATCACTCCTTCAGGGTGCAGGCCTTCCAGTGTGTCTGATTAAATAACACCCACTCCTAAGGGGACTTGGGGGGAATTGTTCTTGGTTCTTGTTGGGACCTTAAGAAGGGAGTAGATGCTGTTATTTTATCAAAAGGGATTTGTCTTCCCTATTCCCATTCATTCATCACACACACCCGAGTGCTATGTGGTACCCAATGCCTCTTGTCCCTTCATGATTTGCTGAGCCTATTCCAGACTGCCAAGGTGTCAGTAAGGCAGGATTCTTGTCATTGCAGGTCTTGGAAACCCACCTCACAGTGGCAAGCCCACACTCCCAAGAATGAGTTTAGTGGTTTGCCTAAGGTGAAAGTCAAGGAGTGGTCAAGGTATGTGTGATGTGTGGTGGGTTATCAGCCACCCACGTCCTCTCCTGAGTGGGTCTCTTCTGTGTGTAAGGCCTTTGTACAGATGCTCAGAAGGTGGTAGAAAATAAGCCAACATAATTGGGATTAAAATAAAATATTTATCTTTATTTTTATGCATATGGGTGGTTTTGCCTGCATGTCTGTCTAGACACTGTGTGTGTATAGTGTTCACGAAGGTCAGAAGCAGATGTCGCATTCCCAGGAACAGGAGCTACAGATGAGTGTGAGCTGCCACGTGGGTGCTGAGAATCAGTCCCAGGTGCTCTGGAAGAGCAGCCAGTGCTCTGAACCACGGAGCCATCTCTCCAGGCCTGGGATTACAATTCTTATCAGAGTAGCCAAACTCTGTCCCCGTGGCAGAAACCTGAAACCCCCAAAGCAAGGTGGGGGTGAGTCAGAATACCCTGGTGATCTACCCAGCAGATTTCAGATGACCAGTCAGATGAGAAGGGACAGCAGGAGGAGGTCCTGGCCCTCGCCTGTGTGTGTGGCTCTGCCCTCCCCCCTCAAGTCACCTTCTTCTCAGCACCCACCTTCCTGGGTGAGAGCGTGCTGGGCTCCTCTCCCTGCAGGCTGAGGCTTTCTTTCTGAGAAGTCTTTCCTCCTTCGCTCCCCGCCTTTCCTGGCTGCTTAGAGGCAGGGTACCACCCAGCCAAGCAGAGGAGGAGGAGAATGCCTTGCCTAGTCCCACACACAAGCTTTCCATACACCCTAAAGAGCCCTCAGTAATGTGTTCTGAGATACAGTGAATCCCTGATAGAAACAGGAACAGCAACAACGATTCGTGTCCAAGGACACTGTGGAGCGGCTGGGTGACGGCAAAGGTATAGCTGTAGAGGAAGATGTCTCTCCCTCTCCCTTTCCTTTTTCTCTCCTCCCTCTCTCCTTCCTCCCCCCTTCCCTCCCCTCCCCTCCCTCCTCTCCATCTCCTCCTCCCCTTCCCCTCCCCTCCCTTCTCCTCTCCCTCCTTCCTCTCCCTTTTCTCATCCCTTCCCCCTCACCCCTCCCCTCCCCTCCCTTCCCCTCCCCTCTATACCTCCTATATTCTGTGTCTCAGGAAGAGAGATTCTGAAAACGAAGTCAGGAGGTATACACTGAAGTCCCCAAGAACTTCCTGGTCTTGGTGACAGAGGCAGTAGGGTAATGGGACCACACAGGGCAGAGTGGCACACAAGAAACACAGCTCACAGCTGAATAATAATAACTATTATTATAACAGTATCATACGTCCAGGACAAACCCAGCTGCCCCAAGCCAACCATAAAATCCTATGTCCAGTCTATGTGAAAGGAGGGAGGGGCTGCCACCAGCACTCCCAGGATTTACTTATATCAACTCTTTAAGGAGGGGCCAGCCCCTCCTCCTGCTCCGGGCTAAAGCTTAGAACAAGCTGAGGAGGCTGGCACTGCCAAAGTCACCCCCTTTGTGTTCAATATGCCTATGCCAAGAGGCTAGGCTGGCCTCCCCCTGATGGCCTAGCTGTAAAGAATGGGTAGGTGAACCTATGAGAACATGTAGCCACATTTTGGGAGCGTGAGTCCTCTGAGTTCCCCTTCCACCCCTTCCTGGCTCCTTCTGTGGGCCTGCCCATAGCAGAATGGGGCCAGGGACACTCAGGGTACAGACAGGGCATGCAGAGCAGACCCATGGCATGCTTGGTCCGCCCAGGCACCATGCAGCCAGCCTGGACTGTTACACAGGTGTCAGAGGGCTGGGTGGGCAGTGCAGTCTGAAGGGCCCTCCCTGGGCTAGGTAGTTGCTTCAGTCTATGGCGGAGCTTCCTGGGAGCCTGGCCTTTGGGAAGGAAGCTGCAGAAATTCTGGAAGTACCAGGTCCTCTTTGCGAAGAAGTCCCCTCTGGTCATGGGCCCCACTGCTCTGCACCCGGTTCAGCAGCTCCACCAGGCCTGGGGAGTCAGAGTTGGGAGGCCCATATGGCCAGAGCGCCTATGCTCATGCTTCGCCACAGCCTGACCACAGCCTGACCCGACCATCAGTACATCCCAGCTGCAATGGTCCTTAGCCTCGGCCTTAGCTCCGGCCCCGGATGCCACCCTCAGGGATCTTCAATCCCGGTATCACTTCCCTCATCCCTCTGATCCCGCGGCCCCACTGTCCCCACAGCACACCTTCAATGTCACAGGTCTGCCGTTTCCCAGTGGAGCTACTGGCATCTTCCACCAGCAAACTGGGGGGCAGTGGAGGAAGATGAGTGCCCTTGTCCTGGGTTCTGGGCAGGCATCCCTGCAAGAAAGTGGGGTCAAGTTCACAACCAGGAGGGAGGGAGCAGAGGTGGAAAGAGGCCCTGAGGTTCCCGGTTACCTGGCTGCGGCAGGGGGATGTGCTGCTGGCTTCTCTCATCTTAGCACCTACAATGCAGAGCACCACTGTTGGGTTCCGCCTTCCTCTCACAAGGCCCGCCTCCTCTGCCAGAGCCACACTGGGAATCAAGTCCCAAGGTATAAACATCCCTTACCTGGAAGGATGTCCAAAACCAGTGTCTGTGAGGCCACTGAGCTCACTAGCTTCTCCAAATCCAGCAGCTGCTTCTCCCCTGGCTACAGAAAGGTTAGCAGCCTATGAGCAAGACCACAAACCCCGCCCCCGCTTCTCCACCCCGACCTACAGCTTTGTCGCTCACCCGATGCAAGACCACTTGCTCCAGACTCAGGCCGTGCTTTTCCAGGATGGGCTGCAGCGCCTCCTGCAGACGCTTAGTAGGCTTGGCTGAGATTCTCACCACACGCTCCAAGTTAGCGAACTCCAGCCTGTACAGGACCCTAGAGCTGCCTAGTGGTGGAGACCCAGGGGGCCCCTTTTCCCAAAACAAGCCCGGAGGGGACAGAGCTGAATTGGGGCGGTTAGAGCAGTTTGGGGGTGGGACACTCACTGGAAGGTGATCCTGCTCTCCAGGCGCACTTCCTGGTCTGCCAGCACTGTGCAATCCTGATCCAGGACCAGGGCCTTCTGCGGATGCCAGGCAGGGTCTAAGAATCCCCTCCCTGCACCCCAAGCCATCCCGGGGGGATACTTGGACCAGGGCCTTCTGCGGATGCCAGGCAGGGTCTAAGAACCCCTCCCTGCACCCAAAGCCATCCCGGGGGGATACTTGGACCAGGGCCTTCTGCGGATGCCAGGCAGGGTCTAAGAACCCCTCCCTGCACCCCAAGACATCCCCGGGAATACTTGGAAATCACCTTCGCTTCCTCGTTTGGCTTCTGGTGTGGTACCCTAAAGACCAGAAGCACTAGAAGGCTAACGGAAGGCTGCTAGAAAGGCAGGTGGGGGATGGGCCAGGAGAGGCAGCCTGAGAAGACTAGGGCCAAGGGACTGTAAGAGAGGAAGGTGCTTAGGGCATGGTGACACATGTCTTTATTCCCGGCACTCTGCTCAGAGACTTTAGAATTCAAGGCCAGCCTGGGCTATACAGAAAGTTCCAGGCCAGCCAGGACTACACAGTAAGACCCCCACTGAAAAAGAAAGGGGGGGGGGAACCGGGAGGAGAGGAGGGAGGGAAAACTTCGGTCGGTATGTAAAATAAATGAAAAAATGTTGTTAATAAAAGAAGAAAAAGAAGGAAAGAAAGAAAAACAGAAGATGCTTGGGAATTCCAGGGGAGGCTTGGGACAGGATCCAGTCTGGGGACGCAGAGGCGCAGGGCTGGCAGGAAACAGGGCTCTTCCCCTCTCCGCCACCTGCTGTTCGCCACTCCGGCCCTTGTTTCTTGTTTCCTTAATACCTAGGTCGCCCCGCCCCCTCAGCACACAAATCAGACCAGGAAGATGGAAAGCATTTGATATGGTCTCAGCACACAGTAGGTACACAAACAAAACTGCTGTCTCTACCAGCCTGAGATTGTAGGGGAGGCCTTAAAAGGGAGTGGGGAGACTCTCCCAGACAGGAGCCCTGTGCTGAGCCACAGGGACAGGTGGGATGTGGGTGGCGAAGTTATATTTAGCACGCACAAAGGCCCATCTGGGCTGCTGGCAGCTGTTCTGGTGGCCTAAGAAATTGGGCAGACTGCCTCCTGTTGCTGCCCTCACCCCCCTCCAGCACCCCGGGTCCTGCAAACGCCTCCTTCCTTCCTTCTGCCTGGAAGTCCTCTTTCTGTAGTTCTCCTAGACACTCTGCTCTGGCCTCTTCAGCTGCTGCTGCTGCCATTCACGAAGCCTTCTGACAGACATGCCCGCCTTCACTGGAAGACTCACTCTGGAGGTGTGAACCCTGACCACCTCTTGTCTGGCTTATCTCCAGCCTGTGCCTAGTAGACACAGCCTAGCCTCCAGTTCTGACCTCACACCTTGCCTACCTCTTAGGGTTTGAATAAACTCCTGTCACTTCCACTGGAATGCAGCTTTGTTCCCCTGGGACCTCCTTCCAAAATGGTTTAAAAATGAGTTTCCCTGGAGTTGGAGAAGATGGCTCAGAGGTTAAGAGCACTGGCTGCTCTTCTAGAGGACCTGGGTTCAATTCCCAGCACCCACATGACTGCTCATAACTGTCTGCAACTCCAGGTCCAGGGGATCTGACACCTTCATAACAATGCACATAAATGAATTTAAATAAGTTATTTTTAAAAAATGAGTTCCCTAGACATTGGAGCTTAATGCTCACTTGCACTTAAAGGAGGCGTTCTGGGATTAGGTTCATTGCAGACTTCTGATGGCAGAGGTGAGTCCCCCAATGGCAGCTTTAGGGGTGGGCCTGTGGGGAAGACAGTGTGAACTGTGGGAGTGGAGGGAATTCCCCCGTCTAGCAGTACCCTCTCCCCAGCATTACCTCCCTGAAACCATCAGATTAGGCTGATGGGTAAAGCTGGAAACCAGGGCATGGGGTGGGTTTTTTGTGAGTGAGTGTCTGAGAATGAATGAGGGGTTGGCGCTGGCACCCATGTAGACTTGGACACGGGGGTTGGAATGAGGTAGGGGAGAATGGAGTCAGAATTAGGGTGGCCAGAAGATTAGGAAAAGAACTGATAGATAGGAAAGAGGCTTGAGTTGGGGCCGGGTCTTGCTCACACCTGTTCATTGCCCACCAGGTAGACCTTGATGTCAGGCAGAGAGAGGCCTCTCTTCTCACAGATGCCTGCCAGCATGTCTCGGATGGTGAGGCCTGGTCGAGCCAGGGCCAAGGAGGCTGTGCCATCGGGCAGATACACACAGCAGTACTTCCCTGGTCGGCTTTCACTCTCACCCTCTGCACTTCCAAGGCTCTTTCGGTGGCTCTGGTTGTGGGCAAGAAAGAGCAGACAGAGGCTGTATGTACACAGGGACGCTATAAGCTCTCTGGGACAATACATGTACACATGTGCAAGGGTACACTTGGAGGCAGGTGCAGATGTGTCAACTTGCTCCAGGAACAGAGGCATGCACGCTCAAACATGTGGACACTCAGCCAGGCATGGAGGCACAGGAGGCTGAGGCAGACAGACCTCTGAGTTTGAGGCCAACCTGGTCTACAGAGTGAGTTCTATAACAGCCAGGGCTTCGTATAGAAACCCTGTCTCAAAACAAAAATAAAATAGATGTGGACACTCCGGGAAAGCTCCACTAACTAATCACACACACATCATGCAGGGTGCACCTAGGCGCCAGCACTGCCAGCTGGGATGTACACCCACGATTTGCACAGAGATGGCTATATCGAGCATGGAACGAAAGGAAGGGTGAGGTGCCGGCTTTGTGGAGTAAGCTAGGAGAGCAAGTGTAGACATCCGCTGGGAATGCTGGGAGCCCGTGAAGGCAACTGGCAGTGGTCCAAACAGAAAGGCCCCTTGCTCCCCTCAAATCTGAGGGCCCACTCACCTCAGATTTGCTGCTCACAAAGGCAAGGAAGCCCAGGTCCAGACTGGCCGAAGAATTCAAAGACCCCTGAGATTCTCGTCGCGGGGCCAAGTTCATGGCTCCACCCGTCATCTCTAAGGGAAAGTCATTAATGAAGTGACTTTCTTCCTCTCACCGTCCCTCTGCCTTGTTTGTAGCCATCCTGCAGGGACTTAAAGTGTGTGGGTCCCTGGCCTTGTCTCTGTGTAGCCTGGGAGCACAGCCTCCTGGGGAAACCAGGTGGCCTTAGGAACCTACATTTTGGGGTTTGGGTTTTTGCTTCTTGCAGACAGACTATGGGTCAAGTATCGAGAAGGGGGCGTTCCCAAAATTGGCCCAAACTTTGTGGCCACACCATTTCTAGGGATGGCCTCACCTCTACGAAAGGACTTGCGGAGAGGGCGGCCGCAAGGGCCCTCAGCGAGCGGCAGCTGCCCCAACTCCTCCACGCCCACTGGCAGCGACTTCCCAGGCTTCAGCTTCGGCTTCTGAGGGCACAGGAATTCTCTAGTGCATGGCGGGGTCCTAGCCCAGACCCTTCCTGAGACGTCCGCAGTCCCCGCCCGGCCTCCTGCCGCCCTGTCCGCACCTTCCTCGAGGTGTCCGGGCTCCCGAGGCGCGAGGAGCCGGGTTCCCGCAGCGGGCGTCCCTCGGCCTCGGCCAGCAGGCACTCTTGGTACAGCGGGGATTTGACGAAGCGCGCATAGCTGTCGAACTTCATCAGATTGAAGATCTGCGCGGCCAGCGGTTGGCACCAGGAGAGGGCAGTGCAGAGCTGGGCGGGTGGGTTCTGCCTGCGCCTCTTGCAGAGCTGCAGGTCCTGCCCTCGCCAGCCCACGCAGGGGAGCCCCGAGTCCTGCCTCCTGAGTCCCCCGAGCTGACCTGGAGCCTGAGGCCCTCCGCTACTCTTGACCCCGCCCCAGCCCATCCTCGCTCTCCCCGTCCAGCTCCTACCCTGGCCCTGCGTTTGGCTCTGGTTCCGCATCCAATTTTGCCCTTTCCCCTCCGGCTCGGACTGCGCCCCAGCATCTGGTCCTGCTGGGCGTTTCTCTGGTCTCCCTTCTCAAGCCTGGCCTTGCCCTTTGGCCCCTCACCTGAAGCTGCTGTGCTCGGAACATATCGGGCCGGGGCTGGGCCAGCACCTCCTCGCTGAGCCAGGCCTGTCGGTCGATGTTCACCGGGCTCAGCGCCTGGCTGGACAGGAACTCGTGGTAGATATTATGGGCCTCCTGAGACAGCTGGGGGATGAGGGACCAGAAGAGGTCAGCGGGCATGTCCCAGGCCCTCATCCCCACCCCTCTGTCCCATCTTTCTCTCCACCTGCTTGGTGTCACTGGCTGGGATCTGCTGGAAACGCTCGCAGGCTTTCCAGAACGTTACATTCTCTGCGCTGAATTCCTTTTTCAGGAACTCCTGGCATGAGGAAAGGGGGGAGGAAGGTTTCAGGCAGGGCTGAATCGGGAGTGTTCAAAGACTGGGACAGACACCGGGCCAAGACACCAGACAGACAGACAGATGGTGCCAGATCGCAGAAAGAAAATGAGAAGCAGAGATGAGGACAAGAAGGAAGAGTTCCCAGCTCGGTGGTGAGGGGAAGGGTGCCAAAGACAGGCTAGATGAGGGACCATAGAGAGAAGCTGCGCTCTGACCACCCTGAAGCCCGGTCTATGCCTTCTCCAGAACCCCGCTTCCTGCCTCTCTACCATTTCACCCCCCACTCCAGGGCTTACAGTGAAGTAAGCCAGGCCCAGTGGGTCTTGTAGCAGCCGCTCAAAGGATAGGGCCCAGCTGGCCACAGGTTGGTCTTCGGTGGAGAAGGGGCTGCTGGGGCCACTGGGGAGGCTGTGGATGCTGAGGGAGCTGCCTCGGCCCTCACTCTGGCCCTGGGAACCTGCTGTGCTGGTCAGTTCTGCAGAGAGATTGACAAAAGGGGGGGGGCGACATTTTTCCTTCCTAAGCCTTTGGCCCAATACCGGTTTCAGGCAAGCATCTACTGGCCTGAAAGACCAGCAAGTGGCAGGGAGTATCCCCACTCCCTCCCTCCCTCCCTCCTCCCTCCCTCCCTCCCAGCTCTGCCTCATCCATACATGCTATCACTTACCTCCATCAGAGACAGCCAGAACCTAGGAGAGACCCAAGGTAGAAAATCAGGATAGAGCTCTAAAAGGAGTTACAAGTCAACACACTGGGCCCAGCCTCCAGTGAGCTGGAACCATGTTTTCTGTCTTCAAAGTCATTACTGGCTAGGGCTTCTTGCAGGCTGTCCTGGCCTCTTTTCCATCATGTACCAACCACTGTGTGCTGGGGCTTCCTCAGGGTACTTTCTAGTGGCCCTTGGCTCCCTTCTCTCTCAGCCCTTCTAGGTGAGTCCAGGTATGCATAGGCTTGCTCTGCCAGGTACTGTTTGTATGAATTTGGGTGTGTGGCTCACTTATTGGCTGCTATTTGTAAAAAAAAAAAGGGGTGGTGTGACAAATGAGAGCCTCCCCAGGGAACAGTGCACACTGCATTTATTACCCTGCTTATGGTACAGTAAGGGCCATGCCAGTCTTGTCTTGTTTCTGTAGCTAATTGCACATGTTTCTCCTTGGGGGACTCATCCCACCATACCTTGGGCATGGCATGGGATGCTTTTATTTTTTTTCTTTTTCTTTTCTTTTCTTTTTTTTTTTTTTTTTGGTTTTTTGAGACAGGGTTTCTCTGTGTAGCTTTGGAGCCTATCCTGGAACTCGCTCTGGAGACCAGGCTGTCCTTGAACTCACAGAGATCCACCTGCCTCTGCCTCCCAAGTGCTGGGATTACAGGCGTGAGCCATCACCGCCCGGCACATGGGATGCTATTTTTGTGGCACAGAGTAGTGTCCATCAAACTTCCTCAGAGCAGTGGCCAGGAGGACCTCCTCTGGCATTCAAGCTTAGTAGATCCAGGGTGGGGCTCGAAGCTCTCCATTTCCAACAGGCTTCTGGGCAATTCTGGTGCTGGCCCAGAGGCCATGGTGTGAGTAGCACTATCATTCCGGTCAACTGCATTCTCTCCTACAATGTACACTAACTCTGACTTCTCTGGGAGTCTCAGTCACTGGTGAAACAGAACCCCCTCCTCACCTTGGAGTAGTTCTTGCAGTGGTTTCTTTTGGTATCTTTCCTACCTTCCCAGAAGCTCCCCAGCTCTCCCATGCACCCCTACCTATGTAGGGTAGACTCTCCCTTGTCTTGGTTCTGTTCTGGGCCCTTTGTGCCCCACCCTAACATCTCATTCCAACCACACAGCCAGTTTCCTGCTAAAATCTGTCTCCAGATACCCCATTAGCTGGTTCCAACTCAGACGGTCTCAGCTGCACACCTTTCTGCCCCCACTGTAAAAGCCCTGAAACAGCTCCCCTGTACCCTGTCTTTTCCCATCACTTAACGCCCAACCCCCCCCCGTCACCTCCTCCATGTCAGTAGGCCCTGTCATCATGTCCCTCTTCCCATCCTCACTGGAGGCAAGCCTAGGAAAGCCTCTCCCGTCCTGTTCTGTGTTCTCCACTGCTTCCCTTGGAGCACCTAGGTCATGTGGGAGTCAGGATTGTCTGCAGGACACTATAGATGTTTATTTGACCTACACTGGCCCCCTGTGTTTAAAAATACAGAGATTTCTCCCTACCTCCTATTTAAGAGTGATGCTCAGGCTGTCTGCCATGAGCATCTTCTCAGAGTAGCAAGGTTGGCTGGCCCCCAGCAGCCAGTGACCTTCCCTACAGGGGCTTCTCATTCCTCTCACAGGATTCTAGAGCCAGTCTGACACATCTATGTTTGGTGGCAGCGGGAAGGGAGCACCACCTAGACCGCTTGAATTCAAATTTCCTGCTGTGTGACCTTGGGAAGAATAGTCAGCTATCTTCTTACCTTAGTTCATCCTCTCTAAAAATCGGGCAAATAATGGCCCTGACTTCAAGGGATTGTTTCAGCTGAATGAGTTAAGCACACAAAAGGAACTCCAAATACTTTGTGGTGTTTAGTGAATGTTCTAGAACATTACAGCTACTGTCGTTTCACCAGTATACATGGCTGATGTTGCCAGGTGTCTGAGTTTGCTACCCTGCAGGACAGCAAAGAGCACAATTATGTGGGCTCTTAAGACAAAGATTCAAATCCCAGCTCTGCTTTTTTCTTGTTTTACAATCTTGCATGGGGGTTGAGCAAGAGAGAAAGTTTGCGATTGCCAGAGCGGAGTGAGGGCCCCTCTCCCCCAGCACACCACACTCTGAGCCCACCCCTGCCCCTTACACTCTTCAAGATGGTCCTCATCATTAGAGTCATCTCTCCCAACCAAGGTCCTCTTGTCTCTCAGCCTAGGGGGAGAAAGTCCTGGTTCCTAGGAGTGGGAGATGCTTCAGGATGCTGGAGTCCCCAGGCAGCCTGTAGTTTTCTTCCTCAGCGCCTGCCTGCACCCCTGCCGCCTTCCTCCCCCAGCTGCTCCACAGCTGCAGCTTAAAGCCTGTGCTGTCCTCCCCCTAGCTCTCTGGTGCAGCCTCCCCCCCCCCTCAGTGCATGGCCTTACCCTCTTCAAGTATCCTTAGCCTTTGTACTGCCCTCCAATCTCAAATCAGCCTGTCCCTTGCAGGTGGTTCTCTATGGACAGGAGTCCTTGACATAGCCAAAAGGGAACTGAAACCAGATGTACTAGGATTTTATTTCTATATTATCTTTAATTAGATGTCTGTGTCCTTACATAGGGTTGGCTCCCAGGTTTTCTCCAGGCCCTTTCCTCCCCACTGTTCCACCCCGGACTCAATTCCTTGCCTGACTTAGTAAGGTTGCTGTTGCCAAGTTACAGTTCACCCCACCTGTGTCTGACTAACGATCCCATCCTCCTCACCTCCCCCCCACACTTTATCAAACTTCTATTTTCCCCACACCCCTGCTTCCTGTTTTGCTGTTTCCTCTGCCTGAGTACCTACCTCTATAGCCCCTGGCACTGCTCCTGGATCCCTCCCCTTCATCGGTTATCCCCAGATGCTGGTCTTCTCCCTTCCCTTCCAGCTCACTGTGCTCACTCATGTTGGGGCCTCTCATCCCTGTAGCCTGGTAGCTCCCGGAGGGCAGGTCTTGTTAAGAAGGGAGTCTGCCTGAAGTTCCTGCTCCAGGGGTATCCTCTTTGACCCTATGCTGAAACACCCTGAAGACTAAGATGCTGGCCCAGGTGCACACTCCAGGCTTGGGCACAGCTGTTCACCAGTCTGCTCCCATGTTGCCTCACTGCCTGTTGAAAGTAGAGTTGGGACAAAGGTGGAAGGGAGACAGAAACCTAGAGCTGGGAGGGAGAAGGAATGGCGTCCAATTCTTGCTCAGGCATTTGCTGGAATAACAGATTTTCCTTGAGCCCATCTTCCCCTGGGGGACACGAGGCTCAGCACCCCTCGTCCCTGGGGGTGGCTCTGAGTCCGAGTAGGGCACACCTTGGTCAGAGAACCACCTACGGCCAAGTGGGATCCAGAGCCACAGCTACGCCTTGCATAGGCTCCAAGGCTCCAATGGGAAGTTGGCTTCCTCAGTGGCCCCCAGTTTTCACCTCTGCTTGAGGTGCCGTATTGAGTGAAAGGAGGAAAAGGGGAAGAAAGGGTGAGGAAGGGTGTGGCAGCCAGGGACACTCCCAGCCGAGTAGGTCTGGCTTCAGTTTGTCATGCTTCATTCTTAGGAAGTGGCTCTAAGGGAGCTGCTGGGACCTGAGGACCCTGAGGAAACCACCTCAATTTTCCTGACCCAGCTGTGTTACAGGCAACCAACCCATATCCTTACTCTACCCTCAACGTCTCTGTCCCCGGCATCAAACGTCACTGCCCCGACTTATATGCGAGGAACCCAAGGCCCCGAGAAGCCATGGAGCTGGAAAGTGGCAGAGATAGTACTAGAAGACAGTTGCCTGTCAACTACAGAATCTGAAGACCCCACCCTGCTGCTCCAGGCTGCTTCCGTGTGAGTGTGTGAGTGTGTGTGTGTGAGTGTGTGAGTGTGTGTGTGTGAGTGTGTGAGTGTGTGTGTGTGTGAGTGTGTGTGAGTGTGAGTGTGTGTGTGTGAGTGTGTGAGTGTGTGTGTGAGTGTGTGTGAGTGTGAGTGTGTGTGTGTGAGTGTGTGAGTGTGTGAGTGTGTGTGTGTGTGAGTGTGTGAGTGTGAGTGTGTGAGTGTGTGTGACTGTGTGAGTGTGTGTGAGTGTGAGTGTGAGTGTGTGAGTGTGTGTGTGTGAGTGTGAGTGTGTGTGTGAGTGTGTGTGTGAGTGTGTGTGTGTGATTGTGTGAGAGTGTGTGTGTGTGAGTGTGTGAGAGTGTGTGTGTGAGTGTGTGTGTGAGTGTGTGTGAGTGTGTGTGTGAGTGTGTGTGTGTGTGAGTGTGTGTGTGTGAGTGTGTGTGTGTGTGAGTGTGTGTGTGAGTGTGTGTGTGTGAGTGTGTGTGTGAGAGTGTGTGTGTGTGTGTGTGTGTGTGTGTGTGTGTGTGTGTGTGTGTGTTATGTAGCTATGGCTGGCCTGGGCACTCCCTGTGTAGACCCAGCTGGCCTCTAACTTGCAGGGTTGCATCTGCCTCTGCCTTCCAAGCACTGGCATGTGTCATTGCACCCCGCCTTGCCGCTTCCATTATAAATAGGGAGATTGGAGGTCCAGGGCTTGTAGCCCTTGGGTACAGGTGGGCAAGTCCCAGAGACTCCTCTTGGACTGGGCCCCTAGAGGATTCAGATCTCAAAGAGAGAGCGATCCGCTGGTGGATACCTCAGACTTTCTCTATCCCTGACTGCAACTCTTATTCAAACCAGAACTTTGTTCCATTATTCTCACCCATGTCCCTTGTGCCTTCAGAGTACCTGAACTGTGGTCTTGTTCTCTCTTGTGGATGTCTACACATCCTTAGGTGCCTGATCCCTCCAGCCTGAGCCAGCTCCTTAGGGCTGTCCCCAGGACTTGGCCCTTCTAAAATGGACCCTGCCCTGCCACCCCTGCCCCTGAGTTGGCCACCAGGGACATAGAGACACACGAGCCTCTTGTAGGTCTCTTTGCCAGTATTTGTTGGGAGGACCAGCACTACCTGAGTCCAGAAAGAGGACTAAGACTAACTGGAAGTTAAACTCATAGAATCCCTTGGGGTGTTCCCGTCCCAGCTGCGGTCTGCTCTCCTGTACCAGTGGCCTCCTCCAGCTCTCGTCCCCTTAAAGGACCAACCAACCATCTTCTACAGTGTCAGAAGTTGATGGAGAAAATGGTTTTCCTTGCCAGCCTGCTCTCATGCTTTCATCCCTGAACTAGGCTCTTCTCCAAAGCAGACATTTTTCCAGTAGTCTTCACTCATGTCTTTTGTGCCTCATTAAATTGTGGCCAACTGGGGACTGCTTGGGGGACCGGGACTTGGGTGGGAGGTCCTGAGTGGATGAGTGAGTGCATAAATGCAGTGGCAGTTGGTACTGTGTGAAGAGTCCTCTGGGAGGGGCTAAGAGCTCTCTCTGAGTGACAGGTCTCGTTTCAGCTGCTTGACAAGCTGAATGCCAGAAGGATAAGGCTGACGACAGCAGGGACTGTTGGAGGATGGGAAGGGACCAGAACCAGACAGTGCTGGGGGACTCAGGGGGTGTGTGCAAATGGTGACCCTTCTACTCAACAACATATGAGTTGTGTTCCTCTGAGCCTGCCCCATGAGCTAACAACCGGACACCTTACCCACAGACCCCTCTCCATTCACGTCTACACCATAGTCACCAATTTTGTCTTCCTGTCCCTGCTCCAGCCAAGTATGGCTTCATAAAGCTGCCTGTTGTCCAGCAAGTAGACATCTGTGAGCCATGGGGTCTCTAGGGTCATACAGAGTTCAGAACTAACCCAGAAAAGGTAGAAATAAACATGTGTGGCAGTTACTGAGAGGGTCAGGGCAGCTGTGGGCTTGGCAGGACGAGGGGCAAAGCTTGTGTCACCCTCTTTACTTGGAATGACTTTTGGATAAGTCATTATGGGCTAACACAGGAGGGACAGGCTGGGTCGGTCTCTACCCCCTCAGCTGGCCTACAGCTCTGGGTTCTGTTCCAGAAACATCAATCCAGCTATTCTTTTGGGGTGGGCTTGGGCTATTGCTCCTTGACTCTGTGGCCAGGATACCTAGGGAAGAGCAAGCCAAGTGCCATGGCCACCCAGGGTGGAAGTGCAAGGCAGACAGACAGGCTCTCCTTGGGCTTTCTAAGTTGAGTTGGCAGTAAAAAATGTAGGATGGGGGCTGAGCCAACTTTTAGGATTGGTTTCCCTTCTACCCAAATAGCATGATGTTGACAGTAAAGGGCTGCTCGACAAGAGATGGAGACTGGCTGGGCAGTGGTAATGCATGCCTTTCATCCCAGCACTCAGGAGGCAGAGGCAGGTGGATCTCTGTGAGTTCGAGGACAGCCTGGTCTACAGAGTGAGTTTCAGGACCAGCTTCAGAGAAACCCTATCTCAAAAAAAAACAAAAAACAAAAAACAAAAAGAGATGGAGACTGATCTTGGGAACTGGAAAGTAGGAGTGGGAACTGGGGTGTCTCAACTGCTTAGTGAGCATAAGATTCTTAAAGGGAGGCTGAAAATACAGGGACTTTGGGGCTAACATTTCCATAGCCTTCACAATGCTTCAAGGGCCTCAGATTCATCATACCACTTAGTCAACAGGACTTTGACCCATTCCAATTTCATTTTACAGATGACAAAATAGAAAAGGACCTTTCTTGGGAAGGGACAACAGAGCTAGAACCGGATCCCAGGTCACTCTGGACACACTGGCTTTGTCCCACGCTACTAGGCTGAACCCTTAGGACAGGGACTATCAGTATACTGTTTGGTCTCCCTGGAGCTGTTCAGTGACTCTTCCAGGTGGTCCAGGTCCCTGATGAGAAAAGGGAGGTTCAACACAGCCTGCCCCATTTGCTGAATGAATGAGAAGAGCAGAAACTCTGGGGCAGCTCTATTCGGAGTTAAAGAGCCTGGAGAGAGTGTAAGGTGATAGCTGCAGCCCCAGGGCATCCTAGTCTCTGCTACACACCCCTCCTTCCTGGAAGCTAGGAATAGAGCAGGCAGAGCTGTTCATCCTACCCCATCCTTACTGACCATCCTGGGCAGCCCAAAGAATGCCAGTTCTGGCAGGACGCCTCTGGAGCAGGTGATGTCGTGAGCCAGCAAGGGCTGCTCTCAACCTTACTCGGGCACCTAGAGCATGCGGTGAGGAGAGGAGGGCTGAGGCCCAGAGGCATAGAGGCTTGAGCACTTGTAGGAGTGAGCATAGGGAACCTGAGCCTGTGCTCACTGTGCTCTGGGCCAGTCCCTAGGCTTGTGCTAGACTCCTAGCAGGGCATCGGGAAGGGTCCTGCGGTGACAGCACCAGGTCCTACTGTCAGCAGTTATCTATACCCAACTTCTCCAGCCTGCTGGCAGCCCCCTGAGCTCCTCCTTAAGCCTGCCGGGTGTGCCTCCTGGACTCCACCCTGGGTGTGCCCACCCCCTCCTTGTGGCTCTGGCTCAGAGCCCACACTCACCATGCGCCCGTTGGGGACACCCAAGTGCTTGGGCTTCCCTGGCATACCGCCGCTGATCACAGGTCCCCGCCACGGGGGGCCACCCACCACAAGGATTGTGGAAGCACTGATCAGAGCTCTCCGGGTGGCAGGCAGGCAGTGGAGAGAGCTTGCTCGGTTCCTGCGGGCCCTCACATCCTGAAACACCAGCTCACTACCTCTTTTCTCTGCCACAGGAAGTGTCTCTATAGAAACCAAACCACAGAAAGAAGCAAGGTCTAAGAGAGCGAACGCCTCTTCCTACTCGCATACACACACGTTCACGCACACACACATGCCGCCAACGCACACTTGGTTGCACCCCATGCAAGCACCAACAGACAGCAGGAGACTCCTTGTGCCCAGTGAGGAGCCTGGAGTGTTCTGGCTCAGCCTTGGAACTCCGAGGTTGTGTGTCAGCACACAGCCGTGCATGCCCATACAACTAGGCACTTTCGTGCCAGGGGTTCCTGTGGACATGGGGACATGTGCACTGGGTCCTGGCTATCCATATATGTGCACACATGTACTCCATAGCTACTATGTGCCAAGCTTATGCATGCTTAGCACCCTCACCCCAGGCAGTTTGCACGTGGAGACTGGTATCCTTATGCTGTCATCTGATGACCAGATGAGCAAAGGGGTAAACACATTGCATGTGTGACCATGCATGTTGGCATGCATGTCGTGAACTTATAGGCTTTCTTTCACAAGAGCACCTAGAGCTTCAGACATACACGTGTGAACCTGGATGTGGTGGCTCATGCCTGTGATGCCAGCCCTTGGGAGGTAGAGGCAGGAGAATCAGGAACTTCAGCTATGTCGTAGTAAGTTTGAGGTCAGACTTAGCTTCATGAGACTCAATCTCTGTGTGTGTGTGTGTGTGTGTGTGTGTGTGTGCGCGCGCGCGCGTTTGTGCGTGCATGCATAGTGCCTTAGGTAGGTGCGTATGACAGGCACATCTGTATGTAGGTCTATGTGTACTCAGACACTCCAGGGGTCAGGTGTGCACACATGCACCAATGGATCACAGAATGGATCATGTACATCCATGCCAAAGAGGTAGCCAATCCATACTCATGGAGAAATCCCACCTTGGTGCAGAACTGTCTTAGCTCAGACTCTGTAAGAAAAATACCATGCCCAGCACTAGAGAGGATGAGGCAGGTAAAGCTCTGTGAGCTCAAGGCCAGCCATGGCTACACAGCTCCAGATCAGCCAGGACTACATAAAGAGACCCTGCCCTTGCTGGAGGAATGGCTCAGAACACTGGCTTCTTTTCCAGAGGACCTGGGTTCCATTCCCACCACCCATGTGACAGCTCACAACTGCCTGTGACATGATGCCCTCTTCTAGCATCTGAGGGTACCAGACAACGTGCAGGCAATACAGTCAGACACATAAAAATACCTTAAAACTATGAAGGAAAAATACTATAGACTGGGTGGCTTGAACAAGTTTTCTTTTCTCACCATCCTGGAGGCTGGCATGTTCAAGACCAAGCACTGAACAGTCTCTGGGCTGATGAGTCCTGGCTTGCAGACGGCCATCTCTTTGCTGTGCTCACATGAGACAGAGAGCAGAGAGAAAGGAAGCATGCTCTTGTCTTATAAAGGACACCCGTCCATCCGTCATAATGGATCCATCTCTGTATGATGTGCTTTCTGTCCAAAGGCCCCGTCTCCAATATTTCCAAATACTATAAAATGAGCCTTTCAACACGTGCGAAGTAAAAGAATGGCTTCCAGAAGGTGCCTCTCTCCTCTCACCCATTGGGTTCTGGGGATAAAACTCAGTTGTTCATCAGGCTTGGTAGCAAGTAGCACCCTTACATGCTGGGAAATCTCATCAGCCTCACCCCAACTTTTTGAAACAAGTGAGAACTACGTGTTTTGCTTTAAAAGTTTCTTTTACTGCTGTTGTTACTGTGTGTGTGTGTGTGTGTGTGTGTGTGTGTGTGTGTGTGTGTTTACATGAATGTCCGTGCTAGTGCATGAGGAGGCCTAAGTATCTGATACCCTGGAGCTAGAGTAACAGGCAGTTACTAAAGTGGTGTCAGCTGCCTGATGTGGGTGCTGGGAACTGAACTCAGGTCATCTTCAAGAGCAGTATACTGCTGTCCCCACTTCGACCACTGACTTTCGACTTGCTGTCCTACTGTGTTTGCAGGAGATAAACTTAGAAGACTACTGAACCTTGCCAAGTCAGGGTAAGACAGCCTTTTTACCTCTCTGCTTCTGTGTTGGTCAGTCAGATACTCTAGGCCTTAGCCAAAGCTGGTCGCCCCTACGCTGCTGTGAGACTTTGGGTGACTGTCCAGGTAGTCGGATGTTTCTGTCTTCACTGCACCTTTGGAAGTTGCTCGCCGGCACTTCCTGCCTACCTTAGTTTTTGTTATTGTTTTGTTTTGTTTTGTTTGTTTGGTTTTGGTTTTTTGAGACAGGGTTTCTCTGTAGCTTTGGAGGCTGTCCTGGAACTAGCTCTTGTAGACCAGGCTCGAACTCACAGAGATCCGCCTGCTTCTGCCTCACAAGTGCTGGGATTAAGGCGTGTGCCACCACCACCTGGCCTACGTATTGCTATCCTCCTTCTCGGGTCTTTGATGAGGTTGAAGATTAGACTGTCACAATTATTGTTCTCTCTTCCTAGATAGAAATATTAGGTACAAGACTTAAACTTTCCAGCTTAGGACAACTCTATATCATCTCTGTTAGGCCTTTACCCTAGGACTGGATATGTAGTTCTTGCCATTTGCTCTTGTTGCTTCACTGGCAATAGGTCTTGAGTGTGTTTGCTCTTACTTTTCCCTCTCTTGGAGCACACTTGATATTTGCTATCTTTGTATATAGTTTTGTATCAAGTCTAAATCTTTTTCTTTAGACTAAAAAGGGAATTGTAGTGAGAAATCCACCCCACCCGCACCTGTGGCACTGACCACACCCATTTAGGCATCGTCTCAGGTGTGTACGTGAGCGTGTGGGATGTGGTCTGGGGACCCGGATAGTCTTGCTCTCTTGGTTCCAGTCGGGTCATGGAGAGCAGCGGAGCATTGATCCTCGGAGCTGGAACTTGGGGTTATCAGTTTCTCGTGTGACTTCTCCCCAAATATTACCCTAGTCTCGTATATCTTAATCTGTTCATCCACAGTATACACTCTTAACCACTGGTCCACCCCCAGCCCTGAGGTCTCACTGTCTCCTAGGTGGGCCCCCAATTTCTGGGTTCAAGGAATTCTTCTGCCTCTGTCTGTCTTTCCTGACTGGATACAGAAGAAAGTGAGGCTCAAGTCCAGGGTTCTCAACCCTCCTAAAGCTGTGACCCTTTAATACAGTTCCTCATGTTGTAGGGACCCCAACCATAAAATCATTTCACTGCTACCTCATGACCGTAATTATGTAGTTATGGTTATGAATCATAATGTAAATATCTGAAGGGGTCTTGACCCCCAGGTTGAGAACTGCTGCCCGAGAGGATCTTGGAGCCACAAGAAGAAAGAAGTAGGCATCAGTGCTGGCAGGCACGTCATCCATCAACCTGGAACACGCCAGCTTTGGATAATTCTGAGAGCCCCCAGAAATGAACTTGGTGTCATTGTTCTTACTAGAGTCTATTTGTTATAGTGGCTAGCACAACACTAGTTAATTTACCTCGTTCTGGCCTCTGCCTTGCTTCTGGCCACCCAGGCAGGAATTTGAAGTGTGTGAGCTTGGGATTGCTTTACAGGCCAGAGCAATGGCAAAGATGATCTCATTACGGTGCTTATGTGTTGTAGAATATTAAAGATGTGTCACATTTGTTTACAGTGAGGAACACTTGTTTAATGATGCAAATGTTTAATGATGCAAAGACGTGTATCATTCTTTTACATTGCATTTGTTTAACTCCGTGGAGCTGTGTTACTTTGCCTGTCTAAAACACCTGATGGTCTAATAAAGACCTGAACAGCCAATAGCAAGACAGGAGAAAGGACAGGCGGGGCTGGCAGAAAGAGACAATAAATAGGAGGAGAAATCTGGGAAGAGAGGAGATCTAGGAGCAAGAGAAGGAGGAAGACTCCAGAGGCCAGCCATCCAGCTGCACAGCAAGCCACAGAGTAAGAAGTAAAGATATACAGAAATAGAGAAAGGTAAAAGCCCAGGGCCAAAAGGTAGATGGGATAATTTAAGTTAAAAAAAAAAAACCTAGCTAGAAATAAGCCAAGCTAAGGTCAGGTATTCATAAAAAACAATAAGCATCTGTGTGATTATTTGGGAGCTGGGTGATGGGTCCCCCAAAGAGCAAAGAGAAAAGAGTACAACCCCCCCAAAGAAAAACAATACCAACCAATCACTTATGGGCTGAGGATATAGTTCTTTTGGTAGAGTGTTTGCCTAACATATATGAAGCCCGAGTTTCAGTCCCCCAGCACTGCACCAAACTAGGTTTGCTGGTGCAGACCTGTAATCCCAGCAACAGACGCAGGAGGATCAGGGAGTTTGGGGGTCATCCTTTTTACATAACTAATTTGAGGCCAGGTAGGCTACAAGGTACATCATCACAAACAAATAAACAGACAGACAAGTACTTATGCAGCAACTCGTTCCCATGATCCCAGCACTCAGGAGCCTAAGGCAGTAGGATTGCCATGAATTGCCATTCTGGGCTACTAAAGTGCTTATGTAGCTAGAGCGGCAACTCACGAATATAGTGCTTGTGCAGGCATTTGCAAAGCCCGGGATTTGATGCCCAGCATTAGAGTAAACACGGAAGTGAGCAACATGCCTGTGAGGCAGCTTATGTTACGTGACTGAAGCATGCCTGTCTGTTGTGTCATGCACCCGGGCTTCATTCAGATTTCTTGGGATGCTTTATAGTTTGCAAGGTCTCCTAACAGGACTTCATTTGGTCCTTGTGGTAGTTTGGATGTAATTGGCCCCCATAATCTCATAGGGAGTGGCACTTTTAGGAGGTATAGCTTTGTTGGAGTGGGTGTGGCCTTGTTGGAGGAAGTGCGTCACTGTGGGGGCGGGCTTTGAGGTTTCCTATACTCAGGATACTGCCCAGTGTGTCAGTCAACTTCCTGTTGCCTGAAAGACTCTCGGGGGTGTGGGACTCTCGGCTTCATCTGCCTGCATGCCACTATGCTCCCCATCTTGATGATGATGGACTCAATCTCTGAAACTATGAGTGAGCCACTCCAATTAAATGTTTTCATTTATAAGAGTTGCCGTGGTCATGGTGTCTCTTCACAGCAATAAAAACCCAAGACAGAAGTCGGTAGCAGGAGTGGGGTCTTGCTGTGGAGTCTGACCATGCTTTTGTTTGAAGGAATATGGACCATGGGATTGTGCATTAGAAAAGCAGTGAAACACTTTGCTCCCCCATCTGGGGGCCTCTGCTTGGAGGGGTGAGTGGAGGTGGAAACAAAGGAAGGCAGCAGAGGGCAGGTGATGGTGAAGACAGGGGAACCAGGCTGTGCTGGGAGCGCTGTGCTCGCTTGCCCTGTTGTTCTCTGCAGGGCCCAAGGGGGGCACACCTTGTGCTTGGGTCTCAAGCTTGGGTCTTGTGCTTGGGTGGCAGTGGCTGCAATGGGAGGGGGCAGAGGGAAGAATGGAGGTGGATAAGAGCAAAACCACCTCCACAATGGAATAGTTTAAGCCCTGTTTAATGGGCCATACTAGTAGGAACATGGAAGACAGTGGTGCCAAGAGTTATTTGACCTGTGTGTGGAGGTGGAGCTGGCTCAAGAGGTTTCAGAGGAGAATTTTAATGTGTTGTCTAGAAATCATTCTTGTGAGGTTTTGATGAAGAGGCTGCTGCTCTTTTCCCTGGTCTAAAGAGTCTGCGTGAGGCTAAAGTGAAGAGTTTTATGGATTAATTCAGGTGGCCGAGGAAATCTCAAACAGCCTAGTATAGACTCTGTTTTGTGGTTAATGAAGTTAACACTAAAGAAGATATATAATGAAAAAGAGCAGGATGAGCAAGAAAGATATTGGAGGAGAAAGGGAGCACCGGAAAGTGGCGTGGAGCTAAGTCCTGTGTTCAAGGAGATAAACATTAAAAAATGAAATAAAGGGAGTGGTGACACAGGGCAAGGTCTCACCCAGCTAAATTTCCAACTTGTGAAAAGGAACTAAAAGAAAAAAATCTTAGAGCCAGGTGTTGTGGGGAACACCTTTAATCCAAGTACTGGGAAGACAGAGGATGGCAGATTTCTGAGTTTGAGGGCAGCCTGGTCTACAGAGCAGGCTTCAGGACAGCCAAGCATAGGCAGTGAAGGAAACCATGGAAACCAGAGAGCTGGTAAAGATATAATTGAACAAGGGAGCCATGTTCCAGCCCCAGCAAGCAGCATAACTTGGCTGCTTTGGCCACGTAGTTCTGGCTTTAAAGTTAAAAATAGAAGAGATGGGTTATGGAATTTGCCTCCAAGACTAAAGAAACGACTGAGGCCAGGCATGTGGCAGGGGTGTCCATGAATGGAGGCCTAGAGAGGCCATTGCATGAAGCCTGGATTGCCTTGGAGAACCCAAGATGTTGGAGATGCCAGAGTCATGGGACACCTGCCAAGGAGAGCTGCTAACAGGGAGTGGAACCAGCCCAAGAGGAAGAAATGTGTTCTAGTCAACAAAGCTGAACAGAGTTGAAGATCTACTGAGTGTTTTGACATCAGACACAGAGATACAGAGTTTGGAGTTTGCCCCTGGTTTTTGGTCTTGCTTTGGTCCAGTATCTCCTCACTATGCTAATTTCCCTGCATTTTGGAGTGGTAATGTATATTCTGTGCCAGTATATGTTGGAAGGATGTGATCTGCTTTTTGATTTTGATTTTTACAGGTACTTACAGTTAAGAGAGTGTATGAATCTCAGGAGAGACTTTGAACTTCTTTTAAACATTAAGACTGTGATGGAGAATGGGGCCTTTGAAGTTGGACTAAATTCATTTTGAATTATGATATTGTTACAACCTTATGAGGGCCAGGGAGTGGAAGATGGTAGTTTGAAGTAACTGACAACCATAATCTCATAGGAGTAGCACTTTTAGGGGTGTGGCATTAGTGGAGGAAGTGCGTCACTGTGGGGGCGGGCCTTGAGGTTTCCTATGCTTAGGATACCACCCAGTGTGTCAGTCAACTTCCTGTTGCCTGCAAGATGTGTGACTCTCGGCTTCATCTGCCTGCACGCCACCACGCTCCCCATCTTGGTGATGATGGAGTCAACCTCTGAAAGTCTAAGTGAGCCACCCAATTAAATGTTTCCTTTAAGAGTAGCCGTGGCCATGCATGCTGTCTCTTCACACACACTAAGAGTTCTCATGAGCATTTATGAATGCTGCTCTTACTCCTGTTTGACAGATCATAGGACATGTGATCACATGGTATCCTGCTCCCATTTCCTCTGTGGACAGGGACCAGACAGGGATCAGTGAATGCTGTTGTGCAGCTTGCTTGTCCTTTTTCTTCAGTCCGGGACCTCAGGACAGGGAGCAGGTATTCCCTATTCAGTCAAACCTTTCTGGAAATACTTCATAGACACCCAAAGGTGTGTCTTCAAGGTGATTCTAAATTCAGTCGACAGTGAAGATCAACCATTCTACCATCTCTCTACCATGAGTTCCAATACATATCTTGGCTTTGTTGATTGAGACAGGTTCTCAAGTAGCCCTTAGCTGGCCTCAAACCCCTTATGTATCTGGGGATGACCTTGAATTCCTTATCCTCTGCCTCTACTTTCCAAGTGCTGGCATTCCAGGAATATGCTGCCATGCCCAAATACCACATGTTCCTTATCTGTTTCAAAACATTGTGTTCCTTCTTAAGTTTGAACCTCTAGTTCCAGGTGCCTATGCCGAGAAAGACTTCTCAGTCAAACTCCTGGCAAATTCCAACTCATTCTCCATGACCCGATTCCAGGTTCTAGAACAAATACTCTTTGACCAGTTAAGTACCTCCCATGTGCACTTTTCTAGGTTCTGGGGACTCAGTTGTGGTGGAACCCAGCAGACTCAGTCCTCAATTGAAGCCCAGTGGGATGCACAGGTGTGGTTAGGTCTCTAGAAGAGGGACTCTTCGGGAGATGAGAGCAGAGGGCTTTTGTGGTACACATATGTTTGCTTTCTCTGCATCTATGTGCATGTGCACACACATGTTTATACACACAGCATGCATATCAGCAGAATCTATACCTGTGGTTCAACTAGCTATAGATGAAAGATATTCAGAGAAAATCATTTATTGTCCTAGGGTTACTATTGCTGTGACGAAACACCATGACCAAAAGCAACTGGGGAAGGAAAGGGTTTATGTGGCTTAACTTTCCATATTGCTGTTCATCACTAAAGGAAGTCAGGACAGGAACTCAAACAGGGCAGGATCCTGGAGGCAGGAGCTGATGCAGAGGCCATGAAGGGTGCTGCTTGCTGGCTTGCTCCCCACAGTTTGCTCAGCTTGTTTTCTGATAGAACCCAGAGCCACCAGCCCAGAGATGGTCCCATCCACCAGGGGCTGGGCTCTCCCTCCCACATCAGTCACTAATGAAGAAAGTGCCTCACAGCTGGATCTTATGGAGGTGCTTGCTCAACTGAGGCTCCCTCTTTTCAAAAGACTCTAGCTTGTGTCAAGTTGACATAAAACCAGCTAGCACACTTCTTACTGAACATATACAAACTTTTCTTGTCATTCTCTATCAACACCACTATTACACACAATTAACACTGTATTAAGTATTATATGTAATCTAGAGATGATTGGAGGTCATGCATAGTGTCAAAAGCCTTTAATTCTAGTACTCAGAAAGGAGAGACAGTGGGTTTTTGTGAGTTCAAGGTCTACATAGTGAATTTCCAGGCTAGCCAGGGCTACTTAAGAGACCTTGTCTCCAAAGAATCCAAAAACCAAAAAACAATACACACGCCTTTAATCCCAGCACTCGGGAGGTAGCAGGTGGATCTCTGTGAGTTTGATGGCAGCCTGGTCTACAAAGTGAGTTCCAGGGCAGCCAGACTGTTACATCGATAAATCATTTCTCAAAAAAATGAAACAAAACAAAACTAAACAAAACTAAACAAAACACCAACCAAGCAAATAGTTTGGGTGGAAGCTCCACCTCATCCCCTCCTCTCTCTTTCTCCAAACCTTGCCCCCTTTCAAAAAAGCCCACCAAAACCCAGGCGTTGGTGGTACACGCCTTTAATCCCAGCACTCGGGAGGCAGAGGCAGGCGGATCTCTGTGAGTTCGAGGCCTGGTCTCCAGAGCAAGTGCCAGGATAGGCTCCAAAGCTACACAGAGAAACCCTGTCTCGAAGAGAAAAAAAAAAAAGTGGAATCGGGATTTTTTTTTTAAGATTAAAAAGAATCAATTAATTGTGTGTGTTTGTGTATGTGTGCATGTAAGTTTGGCTGTCTATGGGGGCCAGAAATGTTACATATGGTTGGCTTAGAAATACCCAGAGCGCTGGAAACTGAACTTGACCCTCTGAAAAAGCAGCAAGCACTCCCAACCCCTGAGCCATCTCTGCAGTCCTGCAATCAGGCTTTCGAACGTACATTTAAGCACCTTAACAAGAAACACCGGCAGTTAAAGCTTTTACTAAATAGATTAACAGGTAAAATAGAACTGTATTTGGCTACAGACCACCGTTGTCCAACTATCCAGAGCCAGCTGTCCTGGACTTTCACAGGCACTTTATGTGGCAACAGGAACGGACACTTTTGGGAGCTAGAAGACTTCCGGCCTTCACTAAGGTCCCTGGCCAGGATCTATCTGGTCTGCTCCTGCTTCAATCTGTGTCTGAGAATTGCTTAGGTAGTGGAAGCCGTCAAATAACCGGGCTCCTTTTAAGGCTCCAGAGGAGTGGTGTTAGCTAGAGGTGGCTTAAAGGTTTGCCCCAAGCACCGAGTGAGCCCACAGTGGCGCTGGGATTAGACCCCAGGCTTTCTACTTCACTCCGGTGCTGCTTTTCCCTCTGGACAGGGAAGGTCACTTCAAAGACAGGATCAGTGAGTGGTGTCAGTGTGTCCAGCTTGCGCAAGCAGCCCGCGAAAACTACAAGTTCCAGCATGCTTCACTTCGAAGACGCCGTTCGCTCTCCGGCCCTCGGCTTCTCGTTGGCCCTCAAGCCTAACGTGCTGCTCCATGATTGGTTGGATCCACTGTCGCTCGTAAGAACCCTTTTTAGTGGCCGACTGACAGGCGACCGGGACCTCTAAAGTTATGGGACCGCGCTCTACTCGGATAGGAGGTTACCCAGCCAATGAGGCTGCCATCCCGCTGACTGCGAGGCTTTCCTTTATAAGACTCCGATGATACTAGTTTGGAGGGCTTCCGGCCGGAGACCATTAGCAGAGACACCCGGAAGGCGGAAGTCTTAGGGCGGAAGTGGCCGAGAGAAAAGGAGAATGGCGGCCGAGGCCTGGCTTTGGCGCTGGGGCTGGGGCCAGCGGTGCCCAGGGAGGCCTGGGCTTCCTGGCCCCGGCCCAGGCCCCACTACACTTCTACATTTCCTTCTATTGCTGGGTCCGGTGGCTGCGGACATAACCGACGGCAACAGCGAGCACCTTAAGCGGGAGCACTCCCTCATCAAGCCCTACCAAGGTGAGGCCCCGCGGGGAGGAGGAGGCTGGGGTTGCTTGCAGGAGGGCATGGCCTTTTTGCTGAGCAGAGCAGCTCTGGAGATGTCTGGCGTGGCCTTTCGGGCGCCTGTCTACGTGTGTCTCTGCCCACAGGGGTCGGGTCCAGCTCCATGCCGCTCTGGGACTTCCAAGGCAGCACCATGCTGACGAGCCAGTACGTGCGTCTGACCCCCGACGAGCGCAGCAAGGAGGGCTCCATTTGGAACCACCAGGTGAGTCTTCCCCTAACGGCTGGACGTACAGACGGCTCCCTGACCCGGCAGGCTCTGCCTCCTCAGCAGCCAAGCTTAGTTTATACACATGGCGATTTTGTGCTGCCGATTTTGTGGCCTGGTCACACAAGGAGAGAGAGAAAGAGAGAGAGAATCCCTGTGGTGTAGTTACCGTGTGTCGGGAGCTGTGCGTGACACTTAGTTTCTTCAGAAGCCACGCAAGGTAAGGAATGAGGTCCCCATTTTAATGACTTGAGCAAGAAGCCAAGGTTCTTAGCTTTTAAGATGGGCGTTCCTAAAGTCACAAAGCGAGAAATGAGTGGAGTTGTCAGACCAAATTGAACTCGCTTAATGGAGGGAAAGATGAAACTGTATCCTTACAAGAGTATTTGGCTATGTGTTGGGTTAATTCTCAAACCGGGTGTTTGGAATAGATGGGCTAGATGACTTTATGCAGAGCAGTGTAGCCAGTGAATGGCACAAATAGTATCTCAGAGTGACCTTTCTGACCCCCCGCCCTCAGCAATTCATTTGGCATATTTGAAGCCCTGTGGTTGGAAGTGAGAGGACCCTGTGACATACTTACCAGCCCTAATTCCCGTTCTCAGTGCTTGGTGGAGAGCCTTGTCATCCACTGGACTTGTGGTGGCCTTTACCTTGGAGGCCAGGAACTGTGATGCCTTGTCTTGTTGTGTGGGAGCAAAGCTGTGCAGTGTCCACACTGAGGAGGCATAAGCTGGGGAAGGGGATTAAGGGAATAACTTGAGGATAAAGCATTGCTTGAAAAGGACCCTGCTTCTCCTAGCCTGCCTGATGTAACCCTTCCCTCCACCCACACTGTTGGCCAGTGTCCTAGTTTTCCCCATCATCCTGCTCTCGTAGCCCTTCTGGCTGATTTTGTCCTTGTGTTGCCTCGTTAGCCTGTCCCCCTCAGCACCTCCTCCTCAGGCCTCCACATTGCTGTTAGGGGTGTCTGCGGTTACTTTCCTCATCCAGCTTTGGCTCTCCTCTTCAGAGCCTGAGGTCTTGGATGAATGGAAACCCACGTTATGTCTGCACAGCCTGTCCCTTGGTGACTGGCGTCTCCAGTCGTCCTGTCACTTTGTTCCAGCTTTCTTCCCTAAGGACCTTTGCGCTTGTTCGCTCTGTCTGGGACAGTGCCTCCTGGTTATTCGTGACTGCTCCTTGGTTACTGCTCATCTGTTATTAAGTCCGGGTTCAGGTGCCACACAGCAACACTTTGAGTGCTCGATTAATCATCCCCTACCCCTCCCCGTCACAGTCGTCACATCATTCTGTCTTAGGCTTTTCAATTACTTCTTTTGTTCTGTCTGTTTTTATTTTTGTGGTGCTATAGATTGGACCCTGGTTCTTTTTTTGGGGGGTGGGGGGCGCGTTGAGACAGGGTTTCTCTGTGGCTTTGGAGCCTGTCCTGGAACTCGCTCTTGTAGACCAGGCTGGTCTGGAACTCACAGAGATCCGCCTGCCTCTGCCTCCCGAGTGCGGGATTAAAGGCGTGTGCCACCACCGCACTGGACCCTGGTTCTTATGCACGCCAGGCAAGGCAAGCATGTCACCACTAAACTATGTATGTAGCTTGGATACTACTTTTTTAGGTGGTAATATAGCCTTGTATTTTTTTTATAGAAATGAGTTTTCAATATAGCATTAAATTTTGTTTTGTAAAAAGCAAGGTGAAAATATTGATGGAACTGTTAGGAATTGGGTTCACACACAAGGAACAGACACATCCAAGTAGTGATCTAAATTAGGTTTGTAAGTGGCTGATGGTTACCGTAGTTGGTGGCTTGGTGACGTCAGAGGACCAAGAACATTCTGTGCTTGCTTTGGTTGAATTGCAGCCCGGGACTTTTGCTTCTGGACCCTGCTGACAATTTTTAAATGTTTATAGTGCAATTTATACTTCTGGAAAGACATTGCTTGGAACTCTTAGAAGTTCCTATTTACTATTTCCTCACAGAACTGCAGTTTTGCTTTGTTTTAAATTTCCTTCACCTGTATTTGATCTGGGAGTGGTGCTGGATGAGCAAACACTGACCTAGCACTCCCTGCCTTTGTCATGTGCCTGAGTGTCTAATGTCTGGAACACAGGACATGGGAGCTGAAGAGGCTGCTCTGAATGCATCAGAGGGATATTGTGTGAAGGCAGCAGCAATGGTTGCTTTAGGCCTGCTTGTTGTTAATGTGCCAGTCTGGCATTTGGTATCCCCTTCCTCTTTTTAAAAGTTGATACTGAGACTGGGGAGGTAGTTGAGTGGGTATAGTGTTTGTGGTACAAACCTGAGGACCCAACCCAAGTTCAGGTCCCTAGCACTCAAGTCAAAAGCCTGGTGCCTGCCTGGCTGTGATTCAGCTCTATGGAGGCAGAGACAAGAAATTCTGGAACTTGCTGGCCTGCCAGTTTAACCAAATCTGTGAGCTCCAGGTTTAGAGAGAGTCTTTAAGTCTGGAAGGCGACTTAGCAGTTAGGAGTACTTGCTGCTCTGGCTGAGGACAGAGTGTGTGTCTGTGCCTGAGTGTATACCCACATTGAGTGGCTCAGAACTGCCTGGATCTCTAGCTCCTGGGATTCAACACCCTCTTCTGGCATTTTAGGTACTTGCATATGCACATAGATTTTAAAAAATATATTGACAGCTGTGGTAATACTCACCTTTAATCTCAGCACCTTGAAGGCAGAGACAGTTTGAGATCAGCTTGGGCTACAGTGTGAGACCCTGTCTTGAAAAACAAATCAACCCAAGCGAACAAATAAATATGAGTAAACTTAAATTGAACATTGGAGTTTTGTTTTGTTTTTGAGATGTTTCTTTTAGCTCAAATTTGCTACGTGGTCAAGGGTGATCTTGAGTTGCTGCTCTCCCTGCTCGGTCTCCCAGGTGCTCGTATTACTGGCTGTTCCAGGGTGCACCAGAGACCAGCTGGGGTTTGTGTTGATGCAACTGTGTTCATAGCCTGTGGAGGCCAGAGGTCAGCCTTAGCTGTTTCTCGGGAGCCAGCCAGCACATTTGTTTCTTGAGCAGAGTCTTACTGTCCTGAAGCTTGCTATCTGGCCAGTGAGCCTGAGGGCTCCACCTGTCTCCTTCCCAGGACTGGAAGTTTAAGTGCATGCCACCATATCAGGCTGGATAGGGTTTCTCTGTGTAGCCTTGGCTGTCTGGAACTCACTTTGTAGATCAGGCTGTCCATCTGACTCTGCCTTCTAAGTGCTGGGATTAAAGGCATATGCCACCATGCCCTGACTACAACCTTATTTTTGAGACGGGATCTCTAACTGAGCCAGGAATTTGCCATTTCAGCCAGACTGACTGGCCAGAAGACTCTAGAACTGCCCATTACAGAGTCTCCACAGCTCTGGATGTCCCTCTATCTGACTCTTTGGTTTTTCAAGACAGGGTTTCTCTGTGTGGCTTTGGAGCCTATCCTGGCATTCGCTCTGTAGACCAGGCTGGCCTCGAACTCACAGAGATCCTCTTGCCTCTGCCTCTGCCTCCCGAGTGCTGGGATTAAAGGCGTGCACCACCAAGGCCCGGCTCTTTATCTGGCTTTTATGTGGCTACCAGGTTTCAAACCTAGGTCCTTATGCTGTGCACCAAGCCACCTCTTATTTCAACTTCACAGGGTTCTAAAATAGCTCCCATAAAATAGAAATTCATGTGAACAAATTCTGAGAAAGTGTTTACTTAATAGACCACGTGGAATTGTAGAATAGCATGGCAACCGACCACACCTGGCTTTTTATTTTGTTATTTTGTGAGATGGAATCTTGCTATTTTTCCCTGGCTGGCCTTGAACTCTGGTCTCAAGTGATTCTCTTCTCTCAGCCTTTCAAGTTGCTGGGACTATAGGCAGATATCACTGTAAAGATGTCTAAGCTGGCCGGTTGCATCTGCTTTCTGTTCTGTGCCAGCAGAGCTGTAAAAGCCATCCAACTATAAAATGATTTGTTTCCGCAAGGTTATTCTGGTTTCCTTGATCTGGTGTAACAAGGCACCAGGACTCAGCACAAAGCAGCTTCTAAGTCAATTCCAAACCACATTGCACCTGTTTGAAGTCACCTGGAGGCTTTCTGTCGTGCTGCACGAGGATATTGGGGGCCTGTAGTCCCATGTCTGTGCCCTTTCCTGCCTCTGACCTTGTCCCTTCCCTTCTCACTTGTCCTTGTCCAAGACTGGCCTTGCACCAGCTTGGGCTCTTTCCTCGTGTATTGTTCTCAGGAGCAGGGTCTTCATCAATGTTCTGTTGATGTGAAGAGACGCTATAACCAAGACAATTCTCTCTTTTTTTCTTTTCTTTTTTTATTTATTTTTATTTTTGTTTTTGTTTTTGTTTTTGTTTTTGAGGTTCTGTTTCTCTGCATAGCCTTGGCTGTCCTGGAACAAGTTGGCTGTGTTTGACCAGGCTGGCCTCGGACTCACTGAGAAACACCTGGCTCTGCCTCTCTGAGTGAGTGTGTGAGCGAGCGAGCCAGCGCTGGGATTCGACCAAGACAACTCTTAAAAAAGAAAGCATTTAATTGCAGCTTGCTTGTTTAGTCCATTATCATGATAGCTGAGAGTATGATGGCAGACAGACATGGTGTGTGCTGGAGAGTAGCTGAGAGTTCTACGTCTGGAGCCACAGGCAGCAACGGGAAGAAACCCCAGAGCCCACCCCCAGTGACACTCTTCCTCCACCGAGGCCACACCCAATCCCTCAAGTAGTGCCACTCCCTTGGTGACCACGTATTTGAATACATGAGCCTGTGTGGGCCATTCTTATTCAGACCACCACATGTAGCAAAAAACAAACAAAAAAACATTTGAGAGAAGTTCTGCACTGCCTCTTCTTTTTTTTTTTAAGTTTTTATTTATTTATTATGTATACAACATTCTGCTTCCATGTATATCTGCACACCAGAAGAGGGTACCAGGTCTCATAACGGATGGTTGTGAGCCACCATGTGGTTGCTGAGAATTGAACTCAGGACCTCTGGAAGAGCAGTCAGTGCTCTTAACCTCTGAGCCATCTCTCTAGCCCTGCACTGCCTCTTCTATATGAGAAAATTATTTTTGTTCAAATACATATGTGCTATTTTGATAGTTTGATACATTTAAAGTCTTGATCTAGTTCTAATTGTGCCATAGTCAAGGGTTTCTATCCCTAGACATTTTTTTTTTAATTCTAATGGTATTATTCTTTGATACCCAAAAGTTGTTTTTTGTTTTTCTTTTGTTTTTTCGAGACAGGGTTTCTCTGGCTTTGGAGCCTATCCTGGAACTAGCTCTTGTAGACTAGGCTGGTCTGGAACTCACAGAGATCTGCCTGCCTCTGCCTCCCGAGTGCTGGGATTAAAGGCGTGCGCCACCAAAACCTGACACCCAAAAGGTTTTAATTTAATTTCTTTCTTTTTTTTCCCCTCAAGTATAGCCAATTTGAGGCCAGTTTACTAAATCTTTCTGCCATTGCCTTTTGACTATTAGGATTACAAGTGTGAGTTGCCATTCCCAGCCAAAAAAATTTTTTTGAGGTATTATACAATTGGGAAAAAAAAATAGAAAAGCTGGGCCTAGTGGCACTTCCTATCCTTGTAATCCCAGAGACTGAGTTAGCAGGGTCACAAGTGGAAGGCTTACTGGGCTGCAGAGTGAGTTCAAGGCCAGCCAGAGCAATTTAGTAAGCCTTTATCTCTAAAATAAAACATAGGACTGACAAGATGACTCAGCAAATCAAAGTGCCAGCTTCTCAGGCTGACAACCTGGGTTGGACCCCAGAATCCCGAGGAAGGAGGAACTGACTCCCACAACCTGTCCTCTGACCTACCCACTCATGTTGTGTTTACCCCCACAAATAATCAATGAAGGCTAGAGACAAGAAAGGCAGGTCTAGCAAGTTTTGCTGAGGGTTTAGGAGCTAGTTTAGCCAGGTGGTGGTGGCGGCGGCGGCGGCAGCGCACGCCTTTAATCCCAGCACTCGGGAGGCAGAGGCAGGTGGATCTCTGTGATTTCGAGGCCTGGTCTCCAGAGCGAGTTCCAGGAGAGGCTCCAAAGCTACACAGAGAAACCCTGTCTTGAAAAAAAAAGAAAGAAAGAAAGAAAGAAAGAAAGAAAGAAAGAAAGAAAGAAAGAAAGAGGCTGTCTGACACACTGGGGTCAACCCCACACTGCAACAATAACGATGAATGAGAGCTTATACTGGGTTTTATCTCAGTCTCTTCCATTTGCACTTGGTAAGATGCCTGGCTTGTTAGGGTTAGCCTGTCTCTGTCTTCTTCCCGTCTGTCTTCCCTGTCCTCTTCTCTCTGCTCTTGACAACTTGAACATTTCTTACTCATTTTGCCTCTTTTATTGGTCTGGAAGTTGTATGCTTGTTTCTCAGAGTTTTTATCATTCTTCTTGTTATTTGTGTTTGTGCTTCTGTGTGTATGGAAACGAGTGTAGGTGCCTGTGGAGGCCAGAAAGTCCGTCCCATCAGATCCCCTGGAACTAGAGTTGAGGCAGTTGTGAATGCCTGAACTGGGAGCTGGGAACCAAACTGAGTCCTCTTCAAGAGCAGCTGCTGCTCTTCAGAACTTTGCCCTCCATCCAGCCTCTTTTTTTCTCAATTTTTTTATGGTTATCCTGGATGGCAGGAAGATGTCTAAGCACCTAGGAGGCAGAAGCAGGAAGTTTGCTAGATTGAGGCTCTCCTGAGCAGCATAGCAAGACCCTATTTTAAAATGACAGGACTGGAGGTGCACAAAACCTCGCTTTTATCTGCAACACTCCAAAAACAACCCTTCCCAAACACATGCATGCACAAACACACACACACAGGTACACACACACACACACACAGGTACACACATACATGTACACATGCACACCACGTCCACATTTTACCAGCCTTTTTTTTTTTTAAGCTACTTCCATGTATATTTGCACACTAGAAGAGGGCACCAGATCTCATAACAGATGGTTGTGAGCCACCATGTGGTTGCTGGGAATTGAACTCTGGACCTCTGGAAGAGCAGTTAGTGCTCTTAGCCTCTGAGCCATCTCTCCAGCCCTTTACCAGAGTCTTAAGGATAATGTGTGCTGTGCTCACCTCGGCAGCACATATACTAAAAAAGGATAATGTGTGCTTTTATACTTTTACTTTCTTCCTGGACAGTGCCAGGGCCTTAGGACACTTCTGTTCACCCTGTCACCAGCCTTATTTCAGTCCCTTGTGTTGTGAGCCATGTGACACTGAGCAAGTGGGTGCAGCTGTAGCTTCTGTCTCCAGACCGACTGTGTTTGCTGTTCTTTCTTTCTGAACATGACGCCCATGTGGATCTGGTTCATTTCCTTCTCTGCAAAGAATGAAAGACAGTATGAGAGGGCCGCTGGCAATTAATTCCTTTAATTCTTTTGTTTTGTGTGTCTGAAATTGTCTTAATTTCACCCTTTTTCTTTCTGGGTACATTTGCTGAATGTAGGCTGCTGCTGCCTTTCTGTTTCATTTCTTGAATGTGTATTGTCTTTGCTAATTGTTAGCTTCATTGAAAGTGGTCTGTTAGCTGGCTTTTAAACCTCTGGTTAACCCTGTAGGTGGGTTAATCTATTCTCTTTTATGCTACTGTAATGAAGTATCCAGGAAGGGATAACCTTCAGAAAGAGTTACGGTTTGGAGTGAAATCATGGTGCTTGCTCTGGTGAGGGCTTTCCGGGTACATCATCTCAAGGGCAGCTTGGGCTTTGTGAGACTTTGTTTTGTTTCAGAACCAACAAAAGCAGGCCGGGGAGATGGCTTAGTGGTTAAGAGTGTGCTTTGCTCTTGCAGAAAGCCTGAGTTAGATTCCTAGTGACACTGGGTTGAACACAGCTGCCAGGGTGATCTAAAGCCCCTGACCTCCACAGGCACCTGTACTCACCTGCACATCCCTGTGCACATACGGTAAGTGAGAATAATGAGGTACACCCTCTAAACATACAGAAACAACACATGAAAGGGAGAGATCACAGGAAAACTGAAATGGCCAGTACCCACTCCTAGGTGGCCTTGGAGACCTCAACTTTTTGTGTGGGTTTGTAGTTTGGGGATGGATTCTAGGCAAGCACTCTGCCACTAAACTACACCCACAGCTCCCATCAAGCCACCCTTGCACTGGGAGTGCATGCATTTGTATCCAGAAGATGGGGTCTTATTCCTGTTTGTCAGTCTCCTTTGGCTGTGGGACTGTTGAAGTTTGTGGCAGTCACAAATCTCTGCTGCTTTGCTCCAATCTCTCGTGTCTCATTTTGAAAATTGAATTTATTTGTGTCTTTTCCTCTGGGATCTTACTCTAAGTTCTGAACCCCTCCCCCTTTCTTGGTATTTCTGAGTAACCTTGTGTACATCTCTCCATCTGCTGTTAAGTTTGTTCATTATGTCATCATATATTGTTCTGAAACTGTGTTTCTTCGTGTGAGTTTAAGAATAGCGCCAACCTGCTACATTCCCATAATTGTCTTTTAGGCCCTTGGACATAGTTACTGGGAGCACAGTCTGGGTTCCTTTGCTTCCTTGGGTTTCCCTTTGTCTCTTTGATGCCTAGTTACTTGTGCTCGCTGCTGACAAAAACATTTGTACAATTATTTGTAGAAGAAAGTTGGGGACTGGCAAAGTCTCATAGCTCTAATTCGAGGGGTGAAGAGGACTCACCTTGGAGGGCCCTTCTGGTGCATTTTTTTTAGACCTCAGTCCCAACTGGAACAAGACCCCCAACTCCATCAGCAGGCCTTGGATTGGGGTCCTTGTCCCTCTGTATGTATGTATGTAGGTTTTTCAAGCAGGGTTTCTCTGTATAGCCCTGGCTGTCCTAGAACTCTCTCTGAAGATCAGGCTGGCCTCAAACTCCCAGAGATCCACCTGCCTCTGCCTCCTGAGCACTGGGATTAAAGGGTGTGTCACCACCACCCACCCCACCCTCCTCCTGTCTTTCAGAGCTGGCTGTCATAGCTTAGCTACCTCTTCCAGATTTCATGACTATGCCCAGACCAGGGGAAGCTCATGTTGTGTGCCGTCATGCAGGTCCTTGCTAGTTCCATGCTCTAGGGCCAGCTGAGTCCCCAGTACCTTCTGATATACGAAGCTAATGGAATCCGTGCGCTAGCCGCATTGCCTGTTTGCGTTGGGACATCATGTATTCTGATTTCTGAATTGTTTCCCTGATTACAAGAGTATTACGTTTCATTGTGCTATCAGGTTCTTTTTTGTTCCCAAACCAGGTCCTTTTTCCATTTTGGGGACTGTGCAAACAGTAACAGGAGCACTTCTAATTGAATAGTTGGGAAGGTTTTTATTCATGGCTGAGAATAGAAGTGGGAAGTAAACTTGAAAATCAACCTCTCAACCTTGAGAATCAAGAGATTATAAATACAGGGTAAAATATCTAAGTGGGGAAGGGGTAGGCTTGGAAGGGGACAAGTAATCAGGTTTTTGGAACTTGGGCACATAACCCCTTTCCACTCCTTTTGTGGTTCCTTTCGGAAGTTGCCGTGACTTCTGTCAGTTGTCCTGGCCCTGGGGTGGTTTTGCAGCCCGTGTGCACTGGGATTGTGACAATGGTAGAGGTTGCCCGTGCTGGTTCTGGCGGCCGTCTCCTTTCAGCCAGCCCACCTGAAGGAGGAGGGTTACCATTGACGGGATAGACACCATGACCGAAAGCTACTAGGGCCGGAAAGACTTCTTTTGGTTGTATAGCCTGTAAGTCCGTCTCTGCGGGAGGCCAGGGCAGGAGCGGGTGCCGAGGCCATGCAGGGGAGTAAGCATCTTACTCTTGCTCTCCATGGCGTGTTCACACTGTTTTTTATAGCACCGAGGACACCTGCCCAGGAGTGGCATCCATGAAGAGCTGGGCTCCCCCACATCAATCAAGAAAATACACCAAGACTTGCCCACAGGCCACCCTGTGGGGACATCTTCTCAATTGAAATTTTCTTCTTCCCAAATCACTCTAGCTTGTGTCAAGTTGACATAAAACTAGCCAGCACAGGGTCGTTCTGAAGGGGTCACCCCTCAGAGTTGCGTGTCATTGGGGCCCTCCGCCCCTGCCTCTTCTCTTTCTTGCTGGCACACTCGGCCTTAGCTGTCATTTCAAGTCTGAGTCCTCTTGAGAATGGCATTGTTAAATGGCTGCGCCCGATTGGGTGGGCAGTGTAGTACATGCCTGTAATCCCAGCATTCAGGAGGCTGTGACAGGGGGATTGCTTTGAGATTGAGGCCAGCCATGAATACATAACAAGACCTTGAGAGAGGTGGTTAAGGGCACTGACTGCGCTTGTAGAGTACCCAGGTTCAATTCCCAGCACCCACATTGGCTTATAGCTTTCTGTAACTCCAGTTCCAGGGAATCTAAACTCTTGAATACACAAAATGGACAAGAAAAAAAAAATCATTAATGGGGGCTTGTAGCGTGAAGCCTCACCACTAACTGAGAGCCTCTCTTCATCTGAACTGGACTTTGATGACTTGTTGTTTACTGCCATACTGCTAAGGCAGGGTCTTGTTTCAGTTTAGAAAAGCGAGTCACTTTGTGACTCAGCAGGCCATATATAATTTACATGAAATGCCTGGAGGCTGTGGGGATATAAGAAGTAGCCCAGGTTTCGATCAGACTTGGTTATATCAAGACCACTTTTTCATCTGCTATAGACAAATTACTTTGCCTCAAAATGCTTAATTTAAAATATGTGACTTAAATGGTGCTGACAAGACAGGCACGTGTGGATGAGCATGGTAAAACAGGATTGGGTTATGCTTTGAGGAAAGTGGCAAGGCTGGCCTCAGGTAGCCTCAGACACCATTTGGCTTCCCTGCCTCACTTAGGGGCCAGTAGCACTTAAGGTATGGTTGCCTGATCCCTGTACCCAGTGAATGCCTGGTTTTGGTGGGGGTGGGGCATGCCAGGCTGCACTCCAGCCTGCTCCAAAGCCTGGGTATCTCTGAGGGCCTTTCTTTTTCTCCAGCCGTGTTTCCTCAAGGATTGGGAGATGCACGTCCACTTCAAGGTCCATGGCATTGGGAAGAAGAATCTCCATGGAGATGGCATCGCCTTGTGGTACACCCGGGACCGCCTGGTACCAGGTAGGGAGGTGCACACTCGGGTGGACCCTGCTGGGCCCCCAAGAGTGGGTAGACACGGGCATAGCTGCTAGCCACCAGGGCAGTGGGGGGATGGGCGTGGCAAGTAGCTGGCCTGTGGCCACTGTGCTTGTTCTGCTGGGAGACGCTGCTGTGCTTGCTCGTGCTTGCTCTGGAGGGGTCCTTGAGGAGGCTACGGTGGTCCTGTGGTGCCCCTACCCCTCTGACACACCTAAGACCGTCCTGCCTGTTATTTTTAGGGTTTTAGATTTCAATTTAGATTTAGATTTATGTATCCCAGTTTTGGTTTTAAACTCATTATTAGCCCAGACCACCTAAACATGAAAGTATTCCTTCTGCCTGTCACTCAAGTAGGGCTCAGGCATACACCGCCCCACCTGGCCATTCTGCCATAGATTTTAAATGTGTGTGTGAGAGCGTGAGCATGTGCTTGCTCTCTCTCTCTCTCTCTCTCTTGTGCACTCATGCATGCATGTCACAACACCTGTGGAGATCACTGGACAGCTTTGTGAAGTCAGTCTGTTCCTCCTCTTCATGTGTTTTCTGGGGGAGGAACTCACGTCACCAGGCCTGCACAGTGAGGACCATTACCTGCTGAGCCAATCTCCTGGGGCCCATTCTGAAACATGAAGCTGCAAAGAATGCAGCCAGCAAAGCAGGAAATGCCTCTGGGGTACTTACAGACAACTGCTACTTACAGTTTAAGAAGGTGTCCTAGATCATACCGACATACCCCAACACTTGCCTTGGTGGCTGCCCGGATAGTTAATGCCTCAACTTTTGTTCAGATGGCCCTGGTGACCTGGCCCCCTGTGGCCAAAGCTGTTCTTAAACTCATAGCAGTCCTCCAGCTTTAGCCTCTCAAGTGCTGCTGGGCTTCAGTCTTCAGCTCTCTGTACTGAGAGTCCAGGGCCCCTCCTCACCGCTTTGTCCCTTGAGGTCCTTCCCCCCTGGGTAAGGTCCCAATGGTTGGGTTCTCTAGCTTCTGTGCACACTGCCTTTGAGTTATCCATCGACATGTTCTGAAAGTATCTCCTCATTGTAGGACCTGTGTTTGGAAGCAAAGACAACTTCCATGGTTTAGCCATCTTCCTGGACACGTACCCCAATGATGAAACAACGGAGGTAGGACTCTGTTCTTCTGTGGGGCCGGCAGCAAGGGCTGGGCAGCTGGCTTATGTTGGGAACTGGGACTTTGCTCTGGTCCTGGCATGGAAGCATCCTCCTGGGTGGGATGCTGTGTGCCCACAGGCTGGCTGGGCATGGAGTAACCAGTGTCTTGGTTCCAGCGTGTGTTCCCGTACATCTCGGTGATGGTGAACAATGGCTCTCTATCATACGATCATAGCAAAGATGGACGCTGGAGTGAGTTGGCAGGCTGCACAGCGGACTTTCGCAACCGGGACCATGATACCTTCCTGGCTGTCCGCTATTCCCGGGGCCGCCTTACTGTGAGTAGGCATGATGGGAAGGCCGCTGGGCCTGTGCGGGGTTCCACAGACGGCTTCAGGAGGAAGCTGGCTGGAGCCTGGGTGTGTGCTTGACTGACCCGCTGACTGCAGGTGATGACGGACTTGGAGGACAAGAACGAGTGGAAAAACTGTATCGATATCACAGGAGTGCGCCTGCCCACCGGCTATTACTTTGGCGCCTCTGCGGGCACCGGCGACCTGTCTGGTGAGTGTGAGAGAGGGCCTGTCCTCAGCTGCTGATTGCCTGCCTTCCTTTGCGTGAGTCTTCCTCAGTTTACCATCAGCTGTAAATGTTTGCATGCCTAAGGCATTCTCTCTCTCTCTCACAGACGCGCGCGCGCGCACACACACACACACACACACACACACACACACACACACACACAGCCTTGCCTTAGATTAATCAGGTCACTGAGTTTACATGTGGAGTTGGCTGGCTCGGAGCCACATCACCGCTGGACTCCAGTGCCTCACTTCTGACATAGAACATCTTTTGTGCCCGTGTTGGTGTTTGGACCACACCCTTCTCAGGTCTCAGGCTTAGCTGCCGACTGCCTGTCTGTTTATCTGCAGCCTGCACGTGGGTCTCTGACAGGACCATCTGGCTGCTTGCTATTCTTGGAAGTATCGGGCTTCTCAGACAGCCCTAGAATGAGCACGCTGGCCCTTATCTGGTTTCTGTTTTTAGTTCATATCCTCTACTCAGCATTGTCTCTCCATGGGCATCTCGGTCCTGGCCATTGTGATGGCTCAATATGGACAGCATTGCTTCCATTCTTCAAAGAAACCTGGCCTTTAAGTTTGGACCCAGATCACTTGGGAATGTCTAAGCTCATGCTTTTTTCTCTCCACTCTGTCTTCTCTTGAGCTCCTCAACTTCCCCAAGCTGGGTCTTGAACCCAGGCCCTTAGACATGCTAAGTACATGTTTAGCATTAGCTGTACCCCAGCTCAACTCTGGAGTCACTTCAGCCCCGGAAATGCTGCCTGCCTGCCTGCCTGCCTGCCAACAAAAGTGCTTTTCCCAGGGATGGGCCATCTGTGGCTGGGGAGGGGCTTTTCTTTGTGTAGGGCAGTGGGCCACATCTTGAGGTAGGCTCACTCTCTGCCCTGTAGACAACCATGACATCATCTCCATCAAGCTGTTCCAGCTCATGGTAGAACGCACGCCTGAGGAGGAAAGTATTGACTGGACCAAGATCGAACCTGGGGTCAACTTCCTCAGGTCCCCTAAAGGTGTGTGGGTACGGGGGTGTGGGGGGTGCGCACGAGCGCGTGGCCCTGGGCTCCAGGAGAACTGTGGTCCTGTCCTGCTGTGACTGGAGAGAGGAGCTTGGGTCGGTTGGCTTTGGTGAGCTTATGAGCACAGGTGCCGACTGGCTGTGTGTGGGCTCTGTCGAGGCTCTAATAGTAGTTGGCCTGTGTGTGAGCACCCAGCATCCACTTCTTCCTGGGCTGCACTAGGACCAGTTTGTTGGCCATATGTAGCACACCCAGTGCTCCTTGCCACGCTTCACTTCTGAGCCACCTGAAAGAGAGGCTACGGTCAACTCAACTTTAAACTCTAGCCTTGGGCCCTCCCGTTACCATAACTCTGCCTCACAGTGAGTGTTCTGGTGAAGAGGCCCCTTTCCTTCTATCCCCTAAAGGCCAGAGACTGAAAATTACAGGCCTGAAGGGGCTTGTCCCTGTCCATGCCCATGCCCCTCTGTTTTTCTGGCTTTTTAGGAAGTTCTATGTGGTATGACATCTCACTTTAAAAATAGGAATTTATCTCATGAAACCCAGACTGGCCTTGAACTCACTGTAGCTGAGGGGGATGCTAACCTTCCAGGTCTCCTGCCCCTACCCTGGGTGTAGGAACTACAGGTGTAGCCACTGGGCCTGGTGTTTGACATCTCACATTTTTCAGTTTTTTACTTTTATTGTGTTTAATTCTGTGCCTGTGTGTCTGCGTGTGTGTGTGTGTGTGTGTGTGTGTGTGTGTGTGTGTGTGTGTGTGTGTGTGTGTCTGCGTGTGTATGTCTGCATGTAGGTGTGGGCGCCCATGAGGCTAGAGACATCAGGTCCCTGGAGCTGGAATTCTATGCTGTTGTGAGCCACTCAGCATGGGTGCAGGAAATCACACTCAGGTCCTTTGGAGTGTGTACTCTCAACTCCTGAGCTATCTTCCAGCCCATCTTAAAGATTCTGGTTGGTCTTAGTGTTTTAGAGCTAAGTTAATCCTGCCATATAGCACCATTAGGTCAGTGCTGTTTGCTGCTCCAAGAAACGACATCTGCTTTGCCCACCTGTGTCCCCAGGGGCAAGCAAGACAGGGACATTCACTTGATATTATCTCCATGCTTAGCTCTGCCTCTGTGGAGGGACTGAGCATTGGTAGGCCACAGGGACCCATGGGACCCCCAAGGCTAAACAGCTTGTGGGGGATGCTGTGGCCTTCAAGTTCCTGAGTTCTACTGAGTAGATCTCATCCGAACTCTGCCCCCTTTGCCAGTGCAGATGCAGGACCCAGGCCTGTGGCTGGTCTGCTAGGTGTGAGTAGGGTGGATGGCTCCCTAAGGCTGTGTGGCTGCTGGGAGTTCCTGTCAGTCTGGTTTTGTGGAGCCATTTATGGGGTGGCCCCCTCGTGCTTTGTCCTTTAACTTCCCTCCTTTTCCCACAGACAACGTGGATGACCCCACTGGAAATTTCCGAAGCGGTCCCCTGACGGGGTGGAGAGTGTTCCTGCTGTTGCTGTGTGCACTCCTGGGCATCATTGTCTGTGCTGTGGTGGGCGCCGTGGTGTTTCAGAAGCGCCAGGAGCGGAACAAACGCTTCTACTGAGTGGCCAGTCTGGCTGGAAGGGCCTGACCTTGGGCCAGAGCTCTTAAATGAACTTTTTTTCTACTGGGATTGTAAAATCAACCAACCAACCTTATTTCTTAACTGTTTCAAAGAAATAATTAAAGTATTTTCATACATTTTGCTTCTGGCCCAGCTGAGACAGCTGGCAGGACTGGGGCTCAGGGCTCCCCTACAGCTGGAGGCTCTTGCCCCATCTCGAGGCATGCTCCTGGGAGCAGGGGAGTCTGTACTTGGGGCCCAGCTGAGGCCCTGCGGGTGACTGTCAAACACAAGAGGTTCTGTGTACTCATGGTTGGCTCCTTAGGGTCCTGGGAGTGGTTTGGTTTGGAGGCACACAGGGTTTGGGATTTTGGGCCTTCTTCCCTGTAGCTTTTTACGAAGACAAACCTCAGCTAAGGCCGAGGACAGGGCCCAGGGTGTGACGGTTTCCTAAATAAAGAAGCCAATCTCAGCCTCATGACTGTCCTGGGGGCTTTTTCATTTCTGGTCATTTTCCAGTCTGTTCTCTGGCCTGCAGCAGCCCATAAGGGGTGGGAGATGGTAGGGAACCATGGCGCTCAGGCCAAGCAAAACTCACCTGAACACAGGATGTGACCTCAGCCTGAGACTGTTAGGCTGCACTGGGGGTGGAGAAGGACAGCGACAAATCTTGAGGGGTGTCTGGGATGATCTGGAAGGAGCCAGTGAGCCTGGAATGGAGAACAGCCGGGTTTGTCAGTGGTGTTCCCTTCGGTTACTTGAGGGAACAGAGCCAGGGCTGAGAGGAAGCAGGTATTAGCACCCCTAGCTTCCAGTCTTCTCCACCCAAATCTCCCACTATGAGGAATTGTGTTGCTTCCAGGCAAGCTCTGATCACCATCCTGTCCCTCCTTGGGGACTTTACCAAGTCAGTCTCTTTTCCTCATCTTCTTCCTCTACAGTCAAGTAATGTTTGGTCTGTCACCTCACAAGCAAAAGCTGCCATTTTCTGCTGGACCATGGCCTTCCCCATCGCTGTGGTAAATCTGAAGCCCAGCATCTTGACTGTCACTTCACTGAGCTGCTGAGATCCATCTGTCCTTGTCAGAGACTGTCATGGTTAGGTGTCTGAGATTTCTCACTGCAACTGCCAGTTTCCAGCTGTGTCTCCACAGCTTTACGGCTGTTGGGAAGTCTTAAAGGAACCAGGAACTACCGTCCTTGTGAGGCAGCTTGGGTTTGATGGAGAAGGCGCTTTCTGTATCTGTACGCCATCCTTCGAGCACACATTAGCTTGTTTCCTCTGTGACTGGATGTGTGTGTGTCTGTGTCTGTCTGTTGTGCACAGGGCAGTAACAAGACATCTGAGGCCTGGAATCTGACCTAAGTTCTTGTTCTAACTTGCTCTCCCTGAGTTACTTAGTCACATTAGAAAGATGGACCTCTGCTTATTGGAGCCCCCTAGACAGCTCTAAAGAGCCTGCTGCAGAGTTGGGGAAATGACTCAGTCCATAAAACACTTGCTTTGCAAGCATGAGTTTGATCCCCAACACCCGCAGAAAATTGCTGGGTGTGGTGATATACTCTTGTACTCACTGACATGGGGGCTGGTGGGCTCTGGGGTTCTCTGGGCTAGTTGGTGACTTTCATGCCAAAGAGACTCTATGGCAAAGGAGGCACATGGCATTCCTGAAGGTCACACATAAGCTGCCCTCTGGTCTCCACACACATGCATGTAGTAATAAACCTGCTCTCTCCACACCTAGCCTACCTAGTAGGTCTTGCAGAGTAGGACCAGGGCAGGGTCTGTACTGGATCCCAGAAGGTCTAATTCCAGGTGGGCTCTCCATCTATCCCTGAACTGGTCCTTCCAGGTGGGCTCTCCATCCACATAGTTGTGAAGAATTGTTCCTAAGGTCATACCCAGAGTTGTCTGTATTTTCACACAGGAATAAGATTCCACAATTACTTTTTTGGTGTATGTTCCTAAGGTTACTTCATCTAACATTTAAGCATAAATGTACATCTGTGGATCTGCTGTGCCTGCCAACACTTGTGAACCCATTGTCCCCTTCCCCCAGAGATGATGGTTGTTAAATTTCTCTTTAGATTGGGTTTTAAGTGCTATTTGGGTGTATTCCTCGGCTCTTCAAACTCAGCACTGCTGCTGTGCCTCTGATCTTGTAGCCCAAGATGCTTCCTGGCTGTCATCCCGGTGGGTGTGGCCAGCCATATGCCCTACCCAGGACTATTAGGTGTCTTCCAGGCATTGCTCTTAGATGTGGTGTTGCTTTGAGTGTTCTTGAACTGTGTTCCCATGCATCATGAGAAGTGTGATCTGTAGCTTGCATACATTTCCACTTTTCCTTCTGCCCACTCCTTAGCACCTGGCCTCAGGGTTCAGCTTGGGTGCAGAAGTTTTGCTGTGCGCTTTTCTGCCTCGGGCTGAGGGGCTCCACTTGCTGTGTGCTTCCTCAGATGCTTTAGTTCCGACCCTGTTTCTCTTGCTGATGTGCAGGGGTCCTTATCTTCAGTTTCCTGGTGAGCTGCTTTGCAGAGGTTCCTTCCCACGAGCTATGCTTCCCATAGCTAATGACGTCATTTGATGTGCAGTCTGCATTTACATGGCATTTATTAGTCTTTTCCAAAGATGATTTTCCTAAAGGTTTTTAACTTTTTACCTTTAAAATTTTGCACTTTGTTGAAGGGGGGCGTGCGCAGTGCTAAGGTCACCACCCTGCTGTGGCAGAGCCTCTGACGCACTCATCCTCCAGCACCCATGGCTGGCTCCCAGACACCCACTCCGGAGACTGTCCCTTTCTCAGCTCATCCCATCAGTTGAGATGCTTCTTTTCCCAGCTCCCTTCCAGCAAGGGAGGTCTTGTGACCCCTGTGGCTCAGGAGAGTGAGCTGGAGGACATTGGCTCAAGGGTTCTCATCTTCCTGCCTGACATGTGGCAAAAACACCTGTGACTGAGGGTTGGGATGAGCACACACCTGTTAGACAGGGGGGCCTCAGGGACTGAAGAGCTGCCTCACGCCTTAGACTATCAACTGCTGGGGGAGGGGAGTTATGTTTGTCAAAGAAATAAATTCCTATTTGTTCAAACCAGTGTGAGTTGTGTGTTCTGTTTCTTACGGCTGGAAGCAGCCCAGCCTCTGTCCCCTGTCCCCCTGGCCTGCACCTGGAAAGGACAGTTTGGTTAAAGGCGCTTCTTAGGCAAGCCTCATGACCTAAGTTAAATCCACAGGTGGGGAGGGTCACCTGGGTGCAGAACATAGTCTGGCACACAGGATCCTGAGCATCCAGGGGAGATAGATCAGGCTGTGGGAAAGCAAGTCCTGGCCACAGCTTTATGCCTTTGGGATGGGTGACTCCAGCTTAGGTACTTCATAGGGTTTCTGAGTCCTCCCTCACTGCACTGGCCCAGTTTAGACAGCCATCTCACTGACTTCCTGGCTATTTCTTCTCACAGTGTCTTCCAAGAACAAGGAGTCACCATCACAGACTTGTTGTGAGGTCCCTGGATGACTTCTAGAGAGGGGGGGAGAAGAAAATTATAAAGTAATAGTTGGCCTGTCTCTCTTGGTGATGACCACTCTAGCTGCCTCCTGCTGAGAAGGGGTGGAGTCTAGTGTCTGTCCAAGAGAGAGGGGATGCCTTTGACCTTGTCCTGATGCTGGTTCACACGCTGTGGTAAAAATCCCACTTCTGACAATGCCGGGTGTTGGTGGCACACACCTTTAATCCCAGCACTCAGGAGGCAGAGGCAGGCAGATCTCTGAGTTCCAGGCCAGCCTGGTCTACAGAGCGAGTTCCAGGACAACCTTCAGAGCAATACAGAGAAACCCTGTCTCCAAAAACAAAAACAATCCGGCAGGCAGTATCCACTGTGGCTTCATCTGGAGGAGCAGAGGGGCTGAAAGGGCGTGGAGAAGGCTAGAGGCCCTACAATGTAGTCCACTGTAAAGTAGCCATTCCCAGAAAAGTCAAACAGCAGCAATTGGCGAACAAAATCCAGTCAGGTGGGATAGTTAGGAAGATGAAGGGATGCTACCCATCCTGGACTTAAATAGTTGCTTCTAGAAGAAGCCTGAGGTCTTCCACTGGGTCCGTTCAGAGCTCAGCTTTTACCCTTTCTCTCTTCTGTATCACCCCCAAGTATGTGACTTGACATTGCCATAGCTGGGCCTTTATCAAGAGACTTCCTTCCATGAAGTACTGGGCCAGGACTAATGGTGATTTGTCCTGCCTGTCAGTTCCACACCCTCCCTCTTCCAGTCTCTCTCTGAAAAAGGCAATTTTGGCCTCCAAAGCTTTTTTCTAGAGTGATGAGCCCAGGATCTACTTTCTGGCACATTGCTGATAACTTCTGTAGCAGTTGGAATCAGTGTGAGGGCCCTACCAGATGGCTTCTATAGAGGGAGAGAGAGAGGTTTAACCATAAAACCACAGGAGCTGTCTTTCCTGGTTGCAGGCAGGCACCCCAGTGCTGAACTGAGGCAAGCTCATGAGGTCCTCTATCTGGGAAGCTTCTTATCAAATCATTAGTCAGAAGCAGCTGTCCAAACAGCAACTCATGCATGGATTTAAGCCCGGTGTCCACCAGTATGAGCCTGACAGAAGAAACACTAATCATTTTAGTCTTGGGTATACTTTCCTACTAGGTATTTAAGACCATGCAAGCAGCCAAATTTATCACTTAAAAACAAAACTGTTAAGGCCAGCTGAGAATCTTGTCCTCAGAGTCACTTGGGCTGGAGAGGAGCCTATGACTTTTTACCAGCTGTCCCATCTGTGTGATAAGCCTTGCTTGACCATGGATGGCTTCAGTTGGAATTTTGATACGAATTTCCTAGCCCTAGCCATCTTCATGCTAAAGCAGTGATTCTCAACTCGTGGGTTGAGACCCCTTTGGTGGTTGAACGACCCTTTCACAGGGGTTGCCCGAGACCATCGGAAAACAGATACTTATATTACAGTTCATAAAGTGGCAGATTTAGGGGATGGGTGAGGGGGGGGAGAGGGAGAAGGGACTTACATGTGAAACAAGCTTGTCCCCTAACTTGAACTAATAAAAAAAATTAAAAAAAATAAAGTGGCAGATTTAGTTATGAGATAGCAATGCAAATAATCGAATGGTTGGGGGTCACCACATGTGAGGAACTGTATTAAAGGGTCACAGCATTAGGAAGATTTAAAACCACTGTCCAACCACTGGGGTCTGCATGGTCCTGGTCAAAGCCCATCAGGGCACCAACCAGTGAAGCCTTCCTGCAGAGACAGGCCTTTCCCCTGAGCTCACCTTCATATCACTGTGATAAGACACCATGACCAAGGCAACTTTGTAGGGAGCCGTCCCTGCATTCTCCATTACAATGATGGCGCCTGCAGGCACTGAATGTAAACAAGATTATTGCGCAGGCGCTGGGTAATTTTCCATTCCTTGATCTCTGCCTATTCCGTGGCGTCATGGCCTGATGAGCTGCAGCCAATCATAGGGTGACACGTCCCAGGCGGCGGCTGCCAGCCTTTATTAGGGGACGGGATTCTTGGCTCGGGGTCTCCGCTCTGGTAAGCTTATGCTCTCCTCTCAAGATGCATTAAAGCTTTACTGCAGAAGGATCCGAATGTCCTGTGTGGTTCTTGCTGGCGAGGCGATTGCGCGGGACACAACTTATCAAAGAAATCGTACTGCCAGGCATGGTGGCACACACTTTTAATCAGCCCTTGGGAGCCAGAGGTAGGAGAATCTCTGTAAGTTCAAGGCCAGCCCAGTCTACACACCGAATTCCAACCAGCTAAGGTGATATGCAGAGAAGCTGTCCCACAAAGAAAAGAAGCACTTACTTGGGGCTCCCAGTTTCAGAAATCTAAAGTCCACATCCATCGTGGTGGGAAGCATGGCAGCCGGCAGCCGGCAGGCAGGCAGGTATGGTGCAGGGCAACAGCTGAGTTTATGTTCTGACCCACAAGCACAAGGCAGAGTAAGCTGGCTGGGGTTTTAAAACCTCAAAGCCCCCCCCCTCCAGTGATAACCTCCTTAAAACCACACTTCCTAATCTTTCCTAAACAGTTCCAGCAGCAAGCATTCAAATATATGAGCCTATGGAGGCCTCTCAAACTCAAAGCAAGCTAGGAGTCACTTTTCCCCCTCTACACCAGAAAACTGCCAGACTACGTTAGGTCTTTGCCTTCTTTCTAGGGCAGCTCAAGAGAAAGTTAAGGAAGCTGAGCAAGACTCCCCTTCCCACACAGCCACCCCCAAGTGCCCAAGCTCGGCTATTTACAGATCAAGGGCCTAAGAGCTGGCAGCAGGGTGTGGAAGGCACGGAGCAGAATCTTTCCCACCTGCCTTTCCCAGGTGTCTGCTGTGGAGACTCTGCCCTCTGCCTCTCTTCCTCCCCAGGAAGGTGATCGTCACATGGGGTCCAGTTTGCCCGACTTTAGCTTAGGACTGACTGGTGGCCTCAGCCTGCCCTGTTCTGGAGAACTCTGTCCAGCCATAACACATCAAAGCACCCAGTTCTGTCAGAGCCCAACTCCTACTCTCTCTCTCCCAGTGGAGACAGGGGCTGACTGTGGCTTTTGTGGTGGAATCTGGGAAGGACCCCTTGCTCAAAGGGAACCTTCAGTGTGCTGGATGGGTCACAGCCACTTCCAAGTCCTTTTGCACCATTTGCAGTCAGAGATATGACCTCGAATAGAGGTCTTCTCCAGTTTCAGATGAGTGACCCCAAAAATGTAACTGGGTGCTGCAGGTCATCTAGGGGTCACTGAGCTTGCATAAACCCTGACATCCACAAACAGCCGGAAACTGGGCCTTGAAAGCAACTTTACCCCTTTGGAGTGGAAGGCACCGAAGGCCCGGAGTCTACTAAACAGACGGGGGTTTGAAGCTCCTGTGTTCTCCCCTTTCCACCACTATTCCTGTTTAGGGACCTCCCCCAAGCCTCCTCCTCCTCCTCCTCCTCCTCCTCCTCCTCCTCCTTCTTCTTCTTCTTCTTCTTCTTTTTTTTTTTTGTTTTTTGTTTTTCAAGACAGGGTTTCTCTGTGGCTTTGGAGCCTGTCCTGGAACTAGCTCTTGTAGACCAGGCTGGTCTCGAACTCACAGACATCCGCTGGCCTCTGCCTCCCGAGTGCTGGGATTAAAGGCGTGCGCCACCAAGGCCTGGCCCCTAAGCCTTCTTGATGTCTCTTCTAGCAATGTCTTCCAGAAACACGAAGGCAACACCCCAGGAAACACATGTTCACTTTCCAACCGTGTCCCTCTAACCCTTTCACACAGATCCCACTGAGGAGGGATATCTCCCCAAAAGTTGTCCTTTGGCCTCCTCATATGGCTGTGGCACCCCATGCTTGCACACACACACACACACACACACACACACACACACACACACACACACTTTTAAAACAAGGGAAAAAAACATTTCACTATGGAACTTACAGCCTAATGGGAAAATCAGGTGAAATAAACGATAGGGATTGTTTGCATTTAAGCTTGGTGGCCCAAACTGCAGACTGTTGCTGTCCCTCAGGGAGGGTGGAAGGCGGGGCCACACCCCATCTTGTATCTAGAGAGTGACTCTCCTTGTAGCTTCTGCTGATTCTCCGAAGCCTTTGCGGCCCCTTGGCTTGCAGACACCTCACTACAGTCTCTGGTCCCCAGCCATCTTCCCGCACAAATGCTTGTCTCCAGACTTCCTGTTTTGATGAATACACCAGTAATTCTCAACCAGGTAACAATGATTACTTTATTCAACACAGGCCCCATTTCCAAAGATAGCAACATCTGCTGTTAGGAGGTAGGACTGCAGTTTTTTTGGGAAACACTTCAACTTGATTAGTGGCTAAAGAAAACATTTCATAAAGGGTCTGGGTGAGGGGAGGAGATAGGGAAAAGCTGTGATCTGGGGCTGCAGAGATGGCTCAGCATTAAGAGCACTTACTGCTCTTGCGAAGGACCTGGGTTCAGTTCCCAGCACCCACACAGTGGCTCACAACGACGTGTAATTCTGTATCCAGGAGGTCAGACCCCTCTTCTGACCGCTGCAGGCACCAGACACACATACGTGGTACACACATCCGTCCATGCAGGCAAAACACCAACATACATAAAACAAATACATCTAAAAACGACAGGACTAAGATAACCCAGTAGATACTTTTAAAATCTGTTCTGGTTTAAAACAGGAAATTTCAGTAGAGCTGGTCCTCCCCCATCTCTGCATCCAACATACTGCGGATGGTGGTGTAGGTATTTAGGACAACTGAGGCTGCATCTGACTGGGAACACGGACTTTTCCTTCCTATTTTTCCCTAAACAGCACAGTATAGCAACACCCTAGTTGCTGTGATAAAACATTCTGACCAACAGCAACTTGGGGAAGGTGAAAGGATTTATGTCACCTCATTGGTTAGTCATGATTGACAGAAGACTGGGCGGGACCGTGGAGGAATGCCACTTACTGGCTTGTTCTCCACGGCTTGCTCAGCTGCTTTCTTACATAGCCCAGGCGCACCTGCTTAAGGGAGGCACCGCCCATAATGGGCTGGGTCCTCCTACGGCAATTAGCGATCAAGAACATGCCTCACAGCCACGACCACAGGCCAGTCTGAAGGAGGCACTAAATGCCAAGGAAAGTACCCCAGACCAGGGAGCCGTGGTCTCTGGCAGGAAGAGCTACAAATGGTAACTGTGGGATGAGACGGGGAAGAGTTTCTGCAGTGCTGCGGTGGGGGGGCCCGGCTCCCGGGGCTCCCGGGGCTCCCGGCCTCTCCCACACTGGGCAAGTGTTCTACAGTTAAGTTCCACCCAGCCGCAGGAGACCGGGCTTATTCTTGATATTTATTTATTTATATGAGACGGGGTTTCTCTGTGTAGCCCTGGCTGCCTGGGACTCACTCTGGAGACCAGGCTGGCCTTGAACTAAGCAATTGATTCGTCCACCTCTGCCTCCTGAGTGCTGGGATTAAAGGCGCGCGCCCTCCCTCCTGCCCCAGCTACCCTTAATATTAAAGGCTATTGGTGTAGCCCATTGGGTCAGCTCACTTCTAAGAACACGTGAGGCTCCAGGTTCAATCCCCAGCACATGCATATGTGCACACACACACAGAGTCAAAGTGCTATAGTGTAACTTAGAAAGTGTAATGTATAGAGATAAAATACAACACTACTGGGAAGAGGCTGCTAGGAAGCAAATGGAAGCATGTTTTTCTGCATTACCTATCCACCGAGCGCGCACACACACTCACGCACCCACACGCGCGAGTGCGCGCGCACACACACACACACACAGTCTCTCTCACACAAACACACATGCACTCTCTCTCTCTCTCTTTCTCTCTCTCTCTCACACACACACAGTCTCTCTCACACAAACACACATGCACTCTCTCTCTTTCTCTCTCTCTCTCTCTCTCACACACACACACACACAGTCTCTCTCACAAAAACACACATGCACTCTCTCTCTCTCTCACACACACACACACACACACAGTCTCTCTCACACAAACACACATGCTCTCTCTCTCTCTCTCTCTCACAGACACACACACACACACACACACACACACACACACACACACACACACACACACACACACACGTCGGGGCATATTAGTCCAGGGTAGACTGTGATAATCTAAAGATCCGTGTTTCCTAAAGTAGTCATTTAAAGATCTCTTGAGAGGGCTGGAGAGACGGGGCGGGGTTGAGAGTACTGGATGCTCTTCCAGAGTCTGATCTAGGTTCGGTTCCCAGCACCCACCCGTGTGGTGGCTCACAACCATCTGCATCTGTAGTTCCAGGGATTCTGGTGCCCTCTTCTGGCCTCCAGGGCTCCAGGCCCACATGCATGCACGCACACATCAAAAGAGTAATAAGAGTCGGCTTGGAAGAGGCAGGAAGTCACAGGAGTGTCACTGTGCTGTGCCGCACCACCAGCGTGCTTCCCTCACTACTGTTTCCCGCTCCTACCGGGTCCAGCCTGGTAGAAGAGCTGACCCCAAGGGGCACAGGCCCATTGGCGTTTTGAGTGGGCGTGTGGAAGGAGGGAAGCCTGGAGACTTCCTGGAGGATGGGAGGCGAGGAAGGGTCTGCTGAGGAGGCGGCACAAGGGGCACTGCCCAGCGCCCGCTACAGGCTTTAGCAGGGCGTCACTTCTGCTAAGGACGGCTGTTCTGCAGCAAGGGAAGGCTGAGAGGGAGCCCAGCTAGCATCTGAGCCAGGTCCCCACACCCTGTCCGTATCCTCCCGCCCGTGCAGACATCCTCCCGCCTGCAGAGAGGACCGCGAGTGAGCGTGGTGTGTGTGTGTGTGTGTGTGTGAGAGAGAGAGAGAGAGAGAGAGAGAGAGAGAGAGAGAGAGAGAGAGAGAGACAGAGCGTGTGTGTTGTCTGTGTGAGTGTATGTGTGTGTGTGTGAGACAGCGTGTGTGTCTCTGTGTGAGCGTATGTGTGTGAGCGCGCGCGCGTGTGTGTGAGAGAGAGTGCGTGTGTGAATGTGTGTGTGTGAGACAGAGTACGTTTGTGTGTGTGTGTGTGGTGAGTGTGTGTGTGTGTGGTGAGTGGGTGTATGTGTGTGTGAGTGTGTGTGTGTGAGAGAGAGACAGAGCGCGTGTGTGTCTCTGTGTGAGCGCGTGTGTTGTCTGTGTGAGTGTATGTGTGTGTGTGTGAGAGAGAGACAGAGCGCGTGTGTGTCTCTGTGTGAGCGCGTGTGTTGTCTGTGTGAGTGTATGTGTGTGTGTGTGAGAGAGAGACAGAGCGCGTGTGTCTCTGTGAGCGCGTGTGTGTATGTGAGAGTGCATGTGTGAATGTGTGTGAGCATGTGTATGTGTGTGTGTGAGACAGACAGAGTACGTTTGTGTGAGTGTGTGTGTGGTGAGTGTGTGTATGTGTGTGTGTGAGTGTGTGTGTGTGTGGTGTGTGTATGTGTGTGTGTGGTGTGTGTGTGTATGTGTGTGTGTGAGTGTGTGTGTAGGGGGGGGTTCCTGCTGCCTTCTTTGGGAAGCCAGTCTTCTTTCTCATCCACGGCCCAAGTCCATCCATTGGAAACAAGATAAGCCCACACAATTACTGCAGCTGACAGGGCCGTGGACCCCGCCCCCCAGGGGATCCAGGGACAGAGGCTCTTCCTGCTGACAGATCACGATACTGGGGCTTCATTGGGCCGAGGTCTGCGAAGCGTTTGCTGGCACATTTCTCACAGGGGCTTCCAAGCACCTTGCCCTTGCCCTAGAAGTGTTTCACACCTGTCTGTCGCTGGCTGGAGGCCTGGGGCCAGGCTGGCCTGTTCCACCACTGGTTCCCACAGCTCCCGGGATGAAGGGGCTGCTCAGCTCCTATTCAGGGTTTGTCTTGCTTCCACGCCAGGCCTTCCCTCTGCTGGGACTCTCCTGGAGAGCGTTCCGTGTCCGTTCTGCGGAGGCCACCAGGGTGCGGGATGTGTGCTGAGGTTTGTCCTGCCCGTGTGTGCTGAGACAAACGTCGTTAGGAACGCATGGCTCCGTGGTGGCGCTCCTCCGAAGCCCCAGGGTCCGGGACTCGGAGCGGCTGTTGGGAGGTCGTCGTCGCTGTTACATGGCGAGTCTGAAGCTTGGTTGCTGGTTGGTGAATGCCTCCCTCCCTCCCTCCCTCGCTCACTCTTTTCCAGGAGTTCACCCGCAGGTGTTACTCGGCTGACTGCTGATGGGCGTTTGGGGCCCCGCCTGTCGCATGTCGCCTGTCGCCTGTCGCGGGGCTGGGCAGCCCTCCGGGCGGGTGTCCATCTCCACAGCTGCAAAGGTTGGTTTCAGGCTCAAACTGCTGCACAGCCGCAATTCTAGCTAACAGTTGGTTTCTCTGCAGTGACTTTCGGGGCGCCTTCTCCGAAGGGCCGGAAGGGCCGGTGCGTGTGTCCCCTAGGCCACCTGTTTCCGTGCCCTGCGCGCTGCCGAGCCGAATGCCCGCCCGTGCGGACACCGAGGTGCGGCTTCCCGGCGGCTCCGCTCCGGGGCTCCTTCTAGTCCCTTCCGGGCGCCGCGCGGGCATTAGCTCTGCCCTCCGCCTCGCTGCCTCGGGGTCCCCGCGTTGTCACACTCAGCAGGGACGGGACGGGAGCCCAGGAGCCCGGGACCGGCTGGTGCGCTCCGTGCCCTGGCTCGGAAGCTGTCACCTCCCGACGCGCTCCCGATGACCTTAGCTGCCCCGCACGCGACCCAGCGGCGGTGGGCGCGGCGGCCCGCGAGGGCAGATATATGGACGGACCGCACCGCTCCCCCTCCCGCGCCCCTCCCGGATGGACCGCACCGCTCCCCCTCCCGCGCCCCTCCCGGGATGGACCGCACCGCCCCCCCTCCCGCGCCCCTCCACCCCCTCCGCCCCTCCATGGATGGACCGCACCGCTCCCCCTCCCGCGCCCCTCCCGGGATGGACCGCACCGCTCCCCCTCCCGCGCCCCTCCCGGGATGGACCGCACTGCTCCCCCTCCAGCGCCCCTCCACCCCCTCCGCCCCTCCATGGATGGACCGCACCGCTCCCCCTCCCGCGCCCCTCCCGGGATGGACCGCACTGCTCCCCCTCCAGCGCCCCTCCATGGATGGACCGCACCGCTCTGGACCGCACCGCTCCCCTCCGCCCCTCCCGCCCCTCCGCCGGCGCCTGCGCACCACCACCCTCTCCGCTCGCTCGCTCGCCCCCGCCCTCGCCGTCTGGCTTTTCAAATTTGAAACCTGCGGCTTTTCCCGCCCGACCGGGGCCCCCGGCGGGAGAGGGCGGGGCCGCGCGCCAGCCAACCCTGTCTCGGTGGCTCGCGACCCGCCCCGAGGATGTGGCGCGCCGCGCGCACGTGCGACCCCGGCCGCGCGGCTGCGGGCGGCGGAGTGTGAGCGGCTCGCAGCGCCCCGTGTCCGCGCTGTCCCCCGGCCGAGCGTCTGTCACCAGCCAGGGAGCCTCGGACCCGCATAGACTGGGCGGGAGGAGGCGGCACGGGGGGCGGGGTGGGCGGCGGGGCGGCCGCGGTTCCAGGGGCGGGGGCGGGGCGGGGCCGGGCGGCCGGGCGGGGCGGGCCCTGTGTTTGTGGCACCGCGTCAGTTACATTGAAACAAAAGTGGTCCAGCGGTGCCAGGGCTCGCATCCCCGGCCCGCTCATCCCCGGCCCGCTCGCCCCCGGCGGTCGCCGACATGGAGCCCGTGGCCAGCAACATCCAGGTCCTGCTGCAGGCGGCGGAGTTCCTGGAGCGGCGCGAGAGAGGTGAGCACGGCCCCGCGCGGTGCACTCGGTCCCCACTCGGACAGAGCCGGCCGCAGGGCGCGGGGGCGCCGGGGCTCCGAGTGACCGGGAGGGTCCTGCATCACGCCGTGCCAGGGGCTCCGGCTGACGGCTGGGTCCTCTCTCCGGCAGAGGCGGAGCACGGCTATGCATCCTTGTGTCCGCACCACGGCCCCGGGGCTGTCTACAGGAGGAGGAAGCGGCCCCTGCAAGCTCCGGGCGCGCTCAACAGTGGGCGGTGAGCAGGGATGGGGCAGTGTGGGGAGGGGAGGGGAGCGGAGGGGAGGGGCGCGAGTCCTCAGCCGGCCCACCCAACCCCTTCCCGCTTCCTTCCTCGTTTGCCTTTCTGGTCCAGGTATGCTACTGCAAATGCCCTCTCTCAATGTGTGTATGTATGTGTGTGTGTGTCTGTGTGTGTCTGTGTATGTATGTGTGTGTGTGTGTGTGTATATGTATGTATGTGTGTATGTGTGTGTATGTGTGTGTGTGTCTGTGTGTGTCTGTGTATGTATGTGTGTGTGTGTGTGTGTGTATATGTATGTATGTGTGTATGTGTGTGTATGTGTGTGTGTGTGTGTGTGTATGTATGTGTGTATGTATGTGTGTGTCTGTGAGTGTGTGTGTATGTGTGTGTGTGTATATGTATGTATGTATGTGTGTATGTGTGTGTATGTTTATGTATGTGTGTATGTGTGTGTCTGTGTATGTATGTCTGTGTGTGTCTGTGTGTGTGTGTCTGTGTATGTATGTGTGTGTGTGTGTGTGTGTGTATGTTTGTGTGTATGTATGTCTGTGTGTGTCTGTGTGTGTGTGTGTGTGTGTGTGTGTGTGTGTGTTCGTGCGGGCGCACCTGCTCACAGACTCCTAGCGCACCTTTGATGTGCCAGGAACTGTAACGAGACAGCTCTGAGTCCCCGGTCCACTCACACTCCTGACCTCTCTCCCATACAGGCTTCTGCTTTTCTCACCCTTTGCATGCGCAGTTTCTTTTAAATGTTTCCCCTCTGCTGACCCCTCTGGCAGACTTGTTTCTGGATCCAGTGCCACATCTGTCCAGGAACCGTCTGGCCTGGCTGTCAGGGGAGACCCCACAACTACCTGGGCAAGTGTCCTGTATCTTTGGTGTATGTGCCTTTGATTGTTGCCCTGGATGAACCCAGGCCCTTACAAAAGGCTTACTTGGCACAGATATCTGTAGTGAGTTCTGAGCCACCCAGTGGCCTGGGACCGTGACAGCCGCCCCGCCCCTCACCGCACCTCTTTCTGGCATTGGCAGGTCCGCACACAACGAACTGGAGAAACGCAGGTGAGTTCCTACCTGGCTTGGTGGTACCAGGTCCCAAGGACGATGTCTCTCAGACCTTTCCTGTCTTGCCGTCCCTCTGGCTGGTGAGGTGGGCTGGCACTGCCCTCCAGAGACCCCTTTCCTTGCAGGAGGGCCCAGCTGAAGCGGTGCCTGGAGCAGCTGAGGCAGCAGATGCCCCTGGGCGTTGACTGTCCCCGATATACCACACTGAGCTTGCTGCGCCGCGCCAGGGTGCACATCCAGGTAGGGTGCCGTGTCCCCAGTGCGCTTATTAGACCGTGAGGGGTGGTGTGGTGTGGAGGGCCTGCCCTCATCCTGTGTGACAACCGGGGTGCTTGTAAAGGTCCCTTTTGTTATGGTATTACTTAGGTCCTAGCAGCGAGACCGTTTAGTTCCGCAGAGTACGTGCCTGTTGAAAATAGTCTTGTTAGCCATGTGATTCGGTGGACTGTAGAGGGCTGGTACCTGCCCCCTCCTCCCGGCCTTCAGGGCTTACTGGGTTTGGGTTCTGCTGGTGTCATGAAAAGGGCAGAGGTGAACCACTAGCTCGTCAGACCTGGCTTTGCCACTGCCTGGGTGGGATTGCAGGCCCCCTGGTGGACAGGAGTGGGTATTGCAGATGCCAAGGCCTAGACTGTGCCAGCTATGAGGGCATTTTAGAAGCTGCCTTCTAAACAAGAGGATTTTCCCTGCCTTCTGGGCCCATTTGATGAGAGGAAACAGATACGGCCAGACTGGAGGCACAGCAGGTGAGGCAGACTCAGCACCAAGAGGATAACGCCTGTCTACCTTATCAGCAGACATTTATTAAGCTCCTCTGTCAGGCTCTAGTCAATGGCCACGGCAGTCTGTGCCGTCAGCAAATACATCGTGGCTGTAGGGCATATTTGCACCATCCCATAGGTGCATGCTGTCACCGTCATTGTTCTGGTTGTCACATAGGCTCTTGTTTCTCCTTTGACCTCATTTTCAGGTAGATGAAATGTGTTACTTAGAGGTGGTGGATGGCAAATGGCAAGACGCGGGCAGCATTCCTTCTGGCTTGGCGCCTGCCAGGCTGCTTTCTACACTGCATGTAGGTCTATCTCCAAGGTCCATCCCCAGCTGGAAACCCTGACAGCACACAGCCAGCCTCAGCACCTACTTCAAGCCTCTCCCTAATGCAGGCCTGGCTTTCTTGGGCTCCACACAGCCCCACGACAGCTTTCTTAGGGTTCTCTCCCTACCAACCACAGACAAAGCTGGCCTCTTTAAGCTTCCCAGGGTCCTTCTACCTTGGTGGTAGCCCAGCCCCACATCTTAGTCTAAGTGAAGGACACGCAATCTTCTGCACCTTGTCTTGAGTATTCTGCCTTATTCTCCTCTTCTTGTCTTAAAAAACAAAAACAAAGTTATTATTTGGATGGGAGGAGAATCAAACCCAGGGCCTCGCCTGTGCTGCGCAAGCACCTCACCGCGCTGCTTCTCCAGTGAACTAGTAGCCTCCAGGCTCTAGTACAACAATTTAAATTAGTTGGCTGCACTTCAAAGAACACTTGACATGAAGAATGTGGCTCCACCTTTTTAATTAATGGAGCAAGTGGACAGTGCTGGTCTTTTGACCATGTTCAGCAATGGTCTACAACTTAGGCGTGGCCATATCCTTCAGCCAGTTCTGACTGTCAGGATGCTGCAGCCTCTCCACCTGTTTCCCAGTTTGTACTGGCATTATATTCCACCCTAATATGTGACTAGGCTCTAGGGGCATTTGAGATTGGGGTACCCTGCCATCCACAGCCATCTAGACAGATCTTTGTATACAGAAGGGCAGGAGGTGATGGCCTCCCGGAGGATATGAAACCACCTTGGGTTGGTTTATGTGGTTGCCTGTCTGGCATAGACAAAGGCCCCGGTGGCCACAGAAAGGTCAGGCCCTGGGCAGCTGACCCTAGTCCCTGCCCCCGGGGATTCTGCAGAAGCTGGAGGAGCAGGAGCAGCAGGCCCAGCGGCTCAAGGAGAAGCTTCGCAGTGAACAGCAAAGCCTGCAGCAGCAATTGGAGCAGCTCCAGGGGCTGCCCGGAGCTGGAGAGCGGGACCGACCCCGAGCTGACAGCCTGGACTCTTCTGTTCTGTCCTCTGAGCGCTCAGACTCAGACCAAGGTGAGTGGAGCAAAGGGGTAAGGGCTGGGTTGTGGGCAGGCGGGTGGGCGGGGCTCCTGATGGGCAGCTCCTCTCTCTCTCTCTCTCTCTCTCTCTCTCTCTCTCTCTCTCTCTGCAGAGGATGTAGAGGTGGATGTGGAGAGCCTGGTGTTTGGGACTGAGACTGAACTGCTTCCGAGACTCAGCACTAGCCAGGGGCTTGGCTACTCACACAGCACCAGTACCTGGCTATGACACTCACTGCCCATAGCATCCTTTTCTCTTTGGACTGAGCCTACTAGGCAGGAGCCCCACACAAGTCCCAAGGTCTGCTTAGAGCCACTTGTTGGAGACTGGGAGGAGACTACGAAAGATCCTTGTGTGGAAACAGGACTCTGTGGGCTCAGCTGCACAGCTTGAGCCTGGGCTACCCTCCCCATTCCCCTAGGGGGGGCATTTTATGTAGCCCTTGGCTCTGCTTTGCTGCCCCCCATGGGGACAGGAGCCTATAGGCCGCTTGTTCCTGGGCAAAAAGCCCCAGGCCTCTGCCCCACACATACCGCACAGTATTTTCATTAAAATCCTCTTTCGTAAGTTCCTGTCCATGGTTTTGCCTGATGAGAAGGAGGAAGTCCCAGCCACAGCTGGCCAAGAGGAAGTCCGATCAGTAGCTGCCACACACGGTCATGTGTCAGGCAGTGTACATCTGGTGCAGTGTGGAGGCTGCTCTGTTTGTGGTGCCAGGCAGAGTGATGACTTGCCTGAGGTCCAGATCCAAACCAAAGCTATCTGACTCCAGAACTGGGGCCAATCAAATCAAGTGTTTATTGAGTGCCTGTTATGTGCTGAATATTGTTCAGGGTACTCGGGACACATCAGAGAATAAAACAAGAGCCCTGCCCTCGAGGAGCGTACAGTCTATCATGTATCGCCTCTTCACCTGCGCACTGCCTGTGACCCTGGGCAAGTCACTGCACCTTTCTGCCCAATGGGGTAAAAGGAGTCTGGGCTCAGTAGCCACTGAGCAGGCGTACTGCAGATGCGGACCCTGACCCACCACCACCAGACAGCAGAGAGGGCTGGAGGTGGATTTTTAATAATCAAGTACAATGGGAAGGGAGGAGGGAGCTACACAAGCTGCTGCTGTTGCTGCTTGGTGGCGGCCTTGTTGGCCAGGTCCTTGGCCTTCTCTGTAGCTGCCAGCGCTGTCTCCTTTGCCTTTTCTTTGGCCTCTTTGGCTGTCTCAACAAGTGTTTTGGAAGGGGCTTCACCTGTGGCAAACGACAGGAGGCTGGCTTCAGGAGATGCCTAGAAGACCCACTCAATCCCTGTTCAAACATGGCAGTCACTATTTACGGGCCAGGCTTGTGAGGAATGGAGTTTGTCCTGTTTCCTGACCCTCCCACCCTTCCAGGCGCACACAAGCAAGTGCCTCAGGCTCTGATCAGGGCAGTGATTGGTCAAGTTGAGGTAGAATTATCCTAGCCACTGCTAGTGAGGGTCCCTTAGTCCCCCAAGCAGTGTCCAGAGCTCTCACCTTGTAGCTTGGCCAAGATGTACTCAAAGCCCTTCATTGTCTTGGTCACATTGCTTTTGAACCGGGCAAGACCAAATTCCTGGCAGGAGAGACAGAAGCATGGGAGAAATGTTCAATGACCCAGAGTCCAGCGGGGCCCAGCCCCCAAACCTCTTACCTGGACAGCTCTAGAGACGCCAAATAAGCTAGAGGAGACCCAGGCTTCCCGACGGATTTCGGTCCAGCCGCTGTTGTCAGAGTTCACACAGTAAACACATCGTTCCTCCACCACCTGCACAGGAAATCACATAGACGGCCTCCCTGTAGGATTATCTTTTGCTTTGCTCACTCACAGACTCCACCCTGGCTCTCCTGTGCTGCTGAAGCCAGCACTGCATCCCTGCCCTCAACACTGGGTGAGTCCTTGCCTCACTCACAAGGGGAAAGCAATAAAAAGAAAATTCTTTATATATCCCAGGCTCAAAGAGAAGCCATTCTGCCTCTTCAGCCTCCTTGCTGACCCTTTAAAAGTAGAATGTAGTCCCTTGGGATCAGCCCGAATTCCAGCCTGATCCTGGGCTTTGCTTGGCGCCCAGGGATCTAGACATGCAGTGTTTCCAGTTTGCCTTTTGCACTGTCCCCTCTGAGCTCTCACACACACACGCACGCACGCACGCACAGACACACACATCTGATAATAATCACAGCTTTCATTATCAAGATGAGGGGCAACTTCCTGAAGAACACAAAGATGGTCATCACAAACACAGCACTGCGCTGGTTGGCTGTCTATAAAGTCACAGCGCCCCTTGCCCTCCCAGTGTCATTCCTGAAAGCCTACCCTATTTGTATGTATGTCAGACACCAAGTGTTTTGTGCACAGCACTTGAAACAAGTTCTGCAAAGAGGTGTTCCCCCGTCATCTGAGAGCCAGTGGGCAGGCCCAGAGAGGCCGACCACCCGAAATGGGGCAACCTGAGGCCTAACTCTACAGAATTTGATCATCAGCATTTTTTTTTTTTTTTGAGGCTGTCCTGGAACTCAGTCTGTAGACCGGGCTGGCCTGCAACTCACAGAAATCCACCTGCCTTTGCCTCCCGAGTGCTGGGACTAAAGGCCTGCGCCACCAATGCCCGGCCTTTGCCTGTGATCTGAGGGGCAACCATTTTGAGGGACCGAAGGAGGCCTCACCATCAGCCGGGCGTGGTTGATGTTCCAGGTGAAGGTGGTCATGGTTTGCTTCTGTGGGTCCACAATCGAGTCCTCCAGGATGTACACCGAGTGGGCGACGTTGGCAGGAAACAGTCGCTCTGCCCAACGTGGCATCCTGTTGGTCTTGGTCAGGAGTCTCCGGGACAGAAGCTTCTGGTCAGGAGTCACCTCGCGGTGCACGATGTCTTCGGTTAAGACATGTTTGCTGCGGGCGTGGCAATGAGGAGGATTCTCAGAGGTCTGCTCGTGATCAGCTGTGATCCACAGGTTCGCATTTGGAGCCTCCGGGTCATGGCTTCCCGCAATCTTACTGAGAGCACACTGAACCTATCCCCGGGCAAATTCCACATCCTCCCTCCCTCCTCCCCTCCCCTCCCCTGACCTAGTTGTGAGGCTGTCCAGGCTCAGGGCTTGGACCACCTGAGAGCGCCGCGGGCAGGCGAGCAGGCCGGCGCCGGCCTTTCTCCACCCTGCCCGCCCGCCGCGGTTCCGGCCCGGACAGCGGCCTCCGAGGGCCTGGCAGGCCGGTGGCGGCCGCAGTGGGCACTCTGCGTTCTCACCGCGCCGCCGCCTTCCCTGCCGACACTCTGGGCCGGCCGCGGCGCCCACGTCCACACGCGGACAGGCGATGCTCGCCCGGCCCCGCCGCGTACCTGTAGGGGTTCGGGTACCGTTGCCAGAAGGCAGCGAACACTTGGTCCCAGGAGCTCCGGAGCACGCTCTGGCCCAGGAAATACTTCACCATCGTCCCGACCCGGGCGGGCTCAGCACCCGCGCAGCATCAGGGTGACGAGCCCGGGGGTGGGGGGCACGAGGCTCGGCGCACGCCCGCCAGGCTCGCAGCTCAGTCACCGCCGCGCCGCGCCCAGGTCCCTGCCGCCGCCATGGGGGGACTATAGGACTGCGCGACGCTTCCGGCGCCGGCCGGGCAGGATCGGCCACTTCCGGCGTCCGCGCCACGTGACCAGAAGTCCCGCCTCCTGCCGTCCAGTGCCGGAGGTTCGGGTCGCAGTCAGCGCCGGGGACCCGGGTCTCAGTCAGCAGCCCCGGCGGCGCGGAGCCTCGGTGCCCGCGGCGATCGCGCGGGGGAGCGGCCCAGGCTCCGGCGACGCGGCGGAGGGCGCTGTCCGCGTCCCCGCGCCGCGGGCCTGCGAGGGACGGAGCGCCCGGGCCGAGGCCCTTGGGGTTGGGGTCTGAGGCTCGGGCTCGGCCGGGGCCGCGCGGACCCCGCCGTGGCGAGGCGGCCCCGGGAGCATGAGCGGGCAGCGCGTGGACGTGAAGGTGGTGATGCTGGGCAAGGAGTACGTGGGCAAGACGAGCCTGGTGGAGCGATACGTGCACGACCGCTTCTTGGTGGGCCCCTATCAGAACGTGAGTCAACCCCTCCCTCCGCAGCAGGCGCGGGAAGAAGGGGGCCGGCCCCGCTCGACGCTTATCTCTCCCCTGGTTGCAGACCATCGGGGCTGCCTTCGTGGCCAAGGTGATGTGCGTCGGAGACCGGACGGTGACTCTGGGTATTTGGGTAAGTCCCTCGGGGATGCATACAGTCTTGAGCAAACGCATCCCCAGGTGTAATGTCTTGCCTTAAACTAGCCAACTGGAGCCCCATAGAGGGCGTTTTTCCTTCCCCACACCCATTAGCTTAAAAAAAAACGGGGGTCTGGAAGACGCGGGCCTAGTTCGTAGTCTTATGAAGGAGCTCATTAACTCCTTTCACCCGCCAGGACACAGCAGGATCTGAGCGCTACGAAGCCATGAGCAGGATCTATTACCGGGGTGCGAAAGCTGCCATTGTCTGTTATGGTAAGGGGTTGGATTCTGGCCTGTTCAAGTAAGGTTTGGGTTACAGGCCGGCATCCGAGGTTAACTACTGATTCTTGGTTGTGTCTCCCGTCTGATCCCTACCAAGACCTCACTGACAGCAGCAGCTTTGAGAGAGCCAAGTTCTGGGTGAAGGAGCTGCGCAGTTTAGAGGAGGTAGGTGGCCAGATCTTACAGGTCAGCGACAGGGACTCCCTTGGCCTGTGCAGATCATCTCAGCCTTGTCTTCTGCTACAGGGCTGTCAGATCTACCTGTGTGGCACTAAGAGCGACCTGCTGGAGGAAGACAGGCGGCGCCGTCGTGTAGACTTCCATGATGTCCAAGACTATGCAGATAGTAGCTGTTATAAAGTCTTTTGAGGGTGGGGGGCAGGGGGTGGGTGATACCTGCTTGAGCCATCACAAGGACAGAAGACTGACAGCCTTGGCTGCTCTCTGCCCTTCTTGACCCTATGGGATCCAGGACCCTGAACTGGTAGCTTTAGGTCTGAGCTTCAGGTATGAAGACTTAGTCACTTCTCTTTGCAGATATCAAAGCCCAGCTCTTTGAAACATCCAGCAAGACAGGCCAGAGTGTGGGTGAGTGTTGTCTTGAGGTCTGTCAGCAGGAGCAGGCAGGACACTGGAGGAAAAAAGTTCAGAGGGCTGGGTCACTCTCGGGGGTTCCCGGAGCTCTTGGCACCAGGACCTCACTGATGCTTTGCTTGCCAGACGAGCTCTTCCAGAAAGTGGCAGAGGATTACGTCAGTGTGGCTGCTTTCCAGGTGATGACAGGTGTGTACTTCCTACCCTTTAAGATTGCCTCTAGGCTCATGGTCTCTAGCCCTGTTGGGACTTACCTGTTCACCTGCCATGATGGCGCTGAGCAGCCACCTCTCTCTTTGACAGAGGACAAAGGTGTGGATCTGAGCCAGAAGGCAAACCCTTACTTCTACAGCTGTTGTCATCACTGAGTCACAACTCATCTGGCCTGGGAGAATTAAATGAATTCCCCAGAGGGGCTGGACCCAATTCTTGTCTGGGCTGGCATGGTCAAGTGTCTGAGCTACTCCAGGTGCCCATGACAGCAGAGGTGGCACCTGCCTGTGCTGGCCCATGGAACGGAGGCAGTACTGGGCAGACTGTGGGCATGAAGAGGGTTAAGGGCAGATTTGAATCCCAGGCTTCTATCCTGGACAGAACTTGTCACAGGTTATTTAAGTAGCTTCTGAACTGTAAATAAAATTGATGCACTGTGACTCACAGCCCCTTCCCTGCTGTGTGCACTGGGTGTCAAAACACCCGGTTGTTCCTGGGGCCACCTGCCTGGCCTCACTTCCTCTAAGACTGACCATTTGGAAACCAAGTAACTGTCACTGCGATCATGGAGGAGCAATGGGCTCTTACATCCCCACATCCATGTGCGTTTGTATGTGTATGTGCATGGAGAGCAAACCCTCAGGGCTTCTAACACAGGCAGAAGCTTTACCACTGAATGATACCAGTCACTTTGTTCTGTGGGGATGAAGACAGGCTTAGAAACTGGGATGGAGGAGTACAAAGCTCATGAGAGCAAGGAAAACACCTACTAAGTTGTGCCACAGATGAAAAGGCTTGGCCATCACCAATCTCAAGACAAGGTGGTTTGGCCAGCTCTACTTCTCGTGTCATGTCTAGACCTGTGGCTCTATGAGTCAGCCCCCAGCCTCCCTGGGACGCCTTGTAGTGTATTTAACAAGAGGCAGTCCATAGTTCTGCAAGTCAGTGCCGTATGGATCCGAGATAGCGTCTAATGTAGAAAAGGGATTTGAAACTGGGTGGTGATGGTGGCGCTCGCCTTTAATCCCAGTACTCAGGAGGCAGAGGCAGGTGACTCTATTGAGTTCCAGGCCACCACAGCTATATAGTGAAATCCCTACTCCCACCCCAAAACCCTAATTAAATAAATACGAGAAAGAAACCTGAAACAAGTGCTAATTTGTTCAGGATCAGAAATATCCTGAAAAGCTAGATGTCAATGTAAAATGGGCGAATACTTCCTGTTTAAACAGGAAGAAGTGTACTACAGCCCTTTCCAGGTGTTAGTGTTAGGGTGTGGCGCGAGGTAGGGGCCCTGTTGTCGCTGCCGCTGTCCTATTTAGGCATCAAAGAACTTGCCTTTGAAGATTTCAGAATTACCAACCTGGTCCCATTCCTGCCCAGAGGGCATTTTGGCACCAGGGATAGTGTGTTTCTGTCATCTAAGCAACCAGGCAGCTGAGGCAGGAGGAAGACTAGCTTGAGGTTAACCTGGATTGCATAGTGAGACTTTGTCTCAAAAACAACCCAATGCATTGGTTTCATTTCCCTTTAAAATAATCTCTCAAAAACCTGAGGGTGGTGGTGGCAGAACTTGCCTTTAACCCCAGCCCCCAGGAAGCAGAAGCAGGCAGATCTCTGAGTTTGAGGCCAGCCTGGTCTGCACATTATTCCTATCTTGAAAAAGACATATAAGAACCTCTTGTATGGTAGAGGGTTCTTGCGAAGGAAACTGAAACTAACACCAGACATTCCCAATAGGAAGGAAGGATGCTTAGGCAGCACCTGGGAGGAAACCATGCCAACCTTCAAGTACTTCAAGGGCTCAGGTTGGCTCCTGCTCTTATCCCAAAACGGTCAGTCCTCTGTCTAAGCTACATCTCCCCAGAGACAATAAAAACACAGGGCAAGGGCCATAAGAGTAAAGTTAAACTTTACTTTACAGTAATTTTTTCTATATACAAAGAATTACAGTACATGTTTATGGGGACTCCTAGTGCAGGGCTCCCCTCTTTTTCACTAGGAGGTTCACTTCCAGCTGACAGTCTGTTGGGAGGTGAGAGAACAGTGATGGACCTTGGCTGAACACTTTTCCCATTTAAAAAATAGAGCTTTGTAGTCAGCTTTCTTCGCCAAGACCTAAGAAGCTGCTTTTCCACGAGCTCCTAGGGGCTGCACTCACCCAACTTCCACACTCACCTACACACGTAAGGCGGCAACACCACAACCTGGAGACCACCTCCTGCCATCCTGGAAAACACCAGCACCCTTGGCTTCTACTCAGCTCCCTGTGTCTGGCCTGCCTCTGTCAGAGCTGTGCTAGGTTCCAGGAGCTACTCCTGGAGCCCCTCATAGTCACAGGAAGGCTGCCCTAGGGGAAGTACCACAAAAGAGTTTAGTATGCTTTGCTTCTGTTGTAAGGAAACATCTCTTTTGAGGTTGTAGTTGTCTAAATAAGCTCTTCCAACTGTCTTAAGAAACACCGACCTTGTTCATATGCAACTGAGATGCTGCCACGAGAGGGGAGGAGGTAGAGAAGCAGAAGGTAAAGGACACCCCACACCCACAGCTCTCTTCTAACCTGTCCTAGGCAGGATGGGACAAGGTGACCCTAGCCCTGAGAAACTCAGTGGCCATCACTGGATATGGGATCATCTCTTCCACCTCTGGACTGTACTCAACACTCCAGGGTTGGGTCGGCAGACATCAGCAACGCGCTCTCTGCCTACCGCCTGTCTCTCTCTCACAGAGCTGAAAGGAACCTATATAAATTATCTTCCCAAATGGGAACCCGCGTGTCTCATGTCACCACGCCCTCAACCCTTGGCAGTGCTTATTTATACCATGAGATTAGCACCATCATTACATTGTTTTGTGTACAAAGCAATTATTTGTATTTCAATTACACTAGAACTTCTGCACGGACCTAGGGAGTTCAGCGGAGAGCAAAGTGGTCATAGCTCCTGCCGTAGCTACCTAGGTCTAAATGACTTGGGATATTTAACAGGAATTTCCTGCTGCTGCTCCTGTCCTCTGAACTAGGAAGTGAGGACATTGGGCCTCTTTTCATCCAATGACAACATCCCCAAGAGGATGACAATATCCCGGCAAGTCTTAGAAAACAATTTTTTTGGAGCCGGGGCCAAGACCCATCTAACTGAATGCTCGCTCTCCTGATTGCCCAGCATGGACAACCTAGACATCCTCCCTGTCAGTTCTGACTACACTGACTACAACCTGCAAGTACCACTTTAGTAACCAACAGTGCAGAGCCACGAAAGCTCACTACTGCACTTCAAGCCCGGACTGTAGTGTGGGTTAGAGGATATGAATACCAAAGGTGCAGGATTGGTTTTAAAAAAAAATTGACACAGTGACATAAATAATTTCAAACTGAGAAATTTTAGGGAAGCAGACATCTAAAAATACTTTTTTGGGGTGTGTGTGTGTGTGTGTGTGTGTGTGTGTGTGGTGTGTGTGTGTGTGTGTGTGTGTGTGAATGATGGCCGTCTTTTATTAAAATGGGTAGGCTCCAATCCCCTTATATTCTGACCTAATTAAAAAAGAGAAGTTTTAGTTACTACCTAGGAGCATTTCTGCCTTTGGTTTGTCCCTGGAAAGTACTTTCTGGGTGCTGTCTCACAGGCAGATTCTCTGGCCATCCAAATTTCAAGCACCCAACCAAATGCCAATGCCAAAATACCACCTGTTCAATGGTTAGAAGTTTCTAATAAGATTTTCTCTGCTGCCAATTTACACCCTAGAGAAAGGGATATTACAGGATTCAAAAGCAGTCCAGAAGAACTGCAAGGTCACCCTCTTCCCCTGTCACACTCAAGTCACACCCCTCCCCAAGCACTCATGATACTAAAGGACAGCAACCACTGGCAGTTTTAACACAACTCTCATGCTGTTGTCTTCGGTCTCTGCTCAAATGTCTAGTATCCATTCAACAACACAGTGGCACTGGACAGGATGTGCCTGTCATTAGAAGGCCTCCTCGCCCATGCTCCGAACCCTCCAGCCCACAAGTACACAGCTCAGAAAATGTTTCCCCGGCAGGTCTGGAAGGAAGGCTCCAAAGAATGGTGGTGCATGGAAATATGAAAACAAAACACACTTGGCCAATCCTAACCTCCATCCCTCCCTCTGCCCTGTGAGACATTTCTAGACAGCTGTCAAAGCCAATTACCCACTGAAACCTATTTTAGAGAAGCGATGTCAAGACCAAACTTCTCCATTTAAAATTTTTACATAGCCTGCACCCCCCCACCCACCCCCAATTCACAGTTTATTTCAGAGCTACGGTATCAAACACACAACATAGTGAAAGGAGACTCTTGACAGTGCAGTTCAGATATCTTTTTCTGATCACAACTACAGATGACAGGAGAGCAAAGGGCACAGGACTGGCACCAAGCAAACCTACTCACACAACCTAAGAAATCAGGGAAGGGGCCTACTAGCTGCAGTTATATACTTATATTCTCACACATGATAAATACGTAATATAGTGAACTTTAATGTCCTGGGTGAATTTCTTTAAAAATATTTTCTTCATGGTTTAAAATTTTTTTTTAAAAGAAAATAAGATGCTTTATGTTTTCTCTTCCTTTTGAACACAGATGCCCTGGGGATGAAAGGATGAAAGGGGAGAACTAGGCAGGTAACTCAGAGAGGAGATTCTGAGGTCTCCCCCCCAGAAACATACTTGGGGAAAATAAAAGCAGATACTACTCTTTACTCTTAATTTTTATATAAAGCACAAATGCTTCTGTAACCACCACTGTTCTTTCCTCTGGAGAAGTGATGAGAGCTAACCTCAACAGGAACTTAGGGAGAAGGAAACTAGGGCAAAACAGAATCCTGTTGAGGGTGTAAAAGCTGTAACTGAGACAAAAAGGCCAGATATTTTGGCCAGGAAATGCCATTTGTTGGCTAAAGATACTAAGTTGGCAAAGCAGACAGGTAACAAACACATGGTCTGAGGACAAAGGGCAGGTGGGTTTGATAGAACTAGCCAAACAGCACTTCCTGTTGGCAGTTGATGAGCTGGGGAAACGGTAGGGCGGGGTAGCACCAACAGATTCCCAGCCCTTGGGTCCCAGCTCAGGGCAGCAGTAACAGATAATCAGCAGTTATGAGGAGTCATCTCTTAGATTGGACATTGCTCCAAACACATTTCTCCAGTCTTGGGGAAGGGCTCTGGCTTGCATAAGTTAAGATACCAGGCACATGCTCTCTAACAGAAAGCATAGCCATTCACAGGGGTGGAGAGGGAGCCCTCCCTTCAGGTAGGAGGGCATGAGACCATGAGAAAATTCCCACCGTGATCTGATACGATTCTTGAAGGTGGTGTGTCTTGCTAGGAGCTTGCCAGAAATTCCCTATGTCCACTGCCCAAGACTGAAATCTGAAAGCACCTGAGTGTTTGAGGAAATGCAGACGGGGTAGGTTCTGGTAAAAGGATTATTGGTAGAAAATACAGGTAAGCTTGCCAATTAATTGCCCTTGTCCACTTCTGGGATACTACATTCTCAGAGACCAGCTCCCTCTAACCAGACACTCCTCCAAGGACAAATGTTCAGACTGCAATACACCGAGATTGCAGCAGCTGCTCCAGCCAATAGCTCACCTTGGCCTTGATGTAGCGCCCTTCCATTCATAGAGAAGACCTTTGCAGGCACACGCATGCACATACATGCATGCATGTTCCAAAAAGAAACTTATGTTCAATACAGACACATTCTGGGCCACACATGTGCGCACACCCACACCCACTAGAGAACGAACCTGGAAATTCATGGCCTAGCAGTGCTTTCTGTTGTTCTCTGGTCAGAGGTCCTTGAAATCTCCTGGGAACCCAAGCAGGGAAGTTGGGCTCATTGGGACCAGGCCTTATATAATTCTGTCTTACACAAACGACTAGCCTCCTGACTTTAGCACACATCAATACTCAGGAAACTGCAGTGATTTGAATGAACATCAGAGCCTCCTAAAGGTTTATCAGGTGTTCTCAATGGGGCGGGACTGCAGGGCCAGGGAAACAGCCTTGAGAACCCCTATACTTTCCAACTTGACCAGTGGAATTGAATTCCATGCTTGATTCCAGAGTGGACTTTTTATTTTAAGTTGACCATATGTAAAAGTTAGGGCAAAGAGACTCAAGTCTGTCTGTCTCCTTGACTGGGGCCCGACGAATTTCCATACATGGTTCACACAAACCACAAGTCCCCATGGGCTAATGTCACTAGAGTTCTGAGTGTTGGGGGGTATAAGGAAAGAAGAACAGTGGAAGTGTTGGGAATATGTCTGTTTTTCAAGAAGGAAAAAGGAAGATTTACCTCCCCAAAACGGTACCCTGGGGTCAGCTTGCCTGGTTATGTGGTATTTACTGTATTATTTCTTTTCTGACTCTGCGCATTTGCGACTAGAAGGAGCCTGGTTAAGAGCTTGAACTGTATTTTGCTCTGGTTTGGGGTCTTGCCCTCTTCCAAGGGACCAGCAAGTTTGTGCCAATGTCTGTGTGCCCCCAGCAGACCAGCAAGCCTGGGCTAGTGTTTGTCCAGCCACTATGGGCCAAAGCCCTGCCCCTGGTGAGGCTTTCCCAAGGCCCCAGGGACTCTGTTCTGTGGTTGTCAACTTCTTCTCTTCATTGGGAAGAGAAGCTGGGATCTTCCCAAGAGACCTGAAGGACTGCCCACTCTTGGCAGTAAGTCCTCTAGATAGCTGCTTCACCTGTTTAATCAGGCCTGGTGCTGAGTTGGGAGGTCCTGGGGTCTGCTCAGCTCCCACAGGAGCTCTTCCTGAGGCTTGAGTTGCTGATTCATATAAAAAAGCCTTGGCAGAAGGTGGAGAAAGAAGTCTGGCCTGGGTGAGTGATTTAACAGCTTGCCAAGGGTGTTCTGAAGGAGCTGCTGCTTTCCCGGCTGGCAGGAGGGAATCTGACACACTGCTTTTCTCCACAGCCCGTGGCATATGCCCCAGACCTTTGCTGGATGGCCATGGGCTTGATTCCAGTACGGGCGTCTTCTCATCAGCCTGTGGTGTGATGTCATGAGGAGACGCAGCCCGCTCCTTCTGGCGAGGAGCCAGGTCCATCACTAGAGAGGCTCTGTGCTTTGACTGAGTGTTCTGGTCCACAGGCCTGAGTGCTTTTTCTTTAGCTACCAGAGACTGGACCACAGCAGATAGTACTTTCTCAGGAGGGGGAAGTCTCTGGGTCAAAGAGGCATGGGATTTGTCTGGGGGCCTGTCAGAAACCTGGGACTTGGGACTGCTGGTGGTCAGCAGTCTGTCTGGTGGTGAAAGTCTCACGCCAGTGGGGGCTGGGGTTTTCTCCACTGACTGGGACTTTGGGCTGGCAGCACCTATGGATTTATCCAGCCTTGGGTCAATCATTCCCAGAGGTCTTTCCAGTGGCAGGGACCTGACTGAGGGTAAGGAGCTTGGCTTGGTCATTGGAGAGGATTTGTCGGATGGCTGAGGTCTTGGTCCTTCTTTAGTAGGTGGCCTGTCCTGTGGCCTCTGGCTGGATACCAAGGACTGGGATTTGGTCCCTGATCCAGCAAGGTCTCTGACCCTATCTGAAAGGGGGGAACTAGACTCAGTTCTCTCAGGTCTTTCAGGTAGCATTGGCCTCTGACAAGTCCCTGTCAGGGCTTTCTTGGAGACTGGCAGCCTCTGAGTGGCATTAGTAGGTGGCTGATCAGACGTCTTGGGCCCCTGAGTAGCCATCCCTGATGACTGCTCTGTCAGTTGGGTGCTGGGGCTTGGAGACAGTGGCACTGGGGGAGGCACATACTCACGGATCTCCCCTGGCTCCAGAGGGTTGGGCCCACAGGGGTCATGCTCAGTACAAGACAAACGCCCATCGAGCTTGGAAATGAAAAGCATCCCTTCTCGATGCTGCTTGCAAAAGGAGCTGGGGCACATCTCACAAAAGGAGGCTGCTTCCTTCCCACAGACGTCACACTGGTGCCAAGGACACTCCCATTTCCCTGAAAACAAGAGTGAACAAAAGCTTAGGGAAAATAGATGCATGTGAGATGACCACAGCTCTGAGACTGGTCCACAGGAGTGGCTGCAAAGCCTCCTTCAAACTGCCACATTCTTCAGAGTTTGTGCAACTCACCTGCCATTACTCCTTCCCCAGAATTTCAGCTTCCTCTTCTGCACAAAACAATATATAAAATAACAGCAAAGAATCAAGGTTGAGTAACTAAGTATCAACTAAGCATAAGCAAGAGACTATTTCTAGCAAGGGCCTACAATAGGAAACCAACCAAACAACCCCAAAGTGTCTCTCTTAGATGAAACAATTACTACTGCCTCTACATTGTTCACAAACTCACTTTGTCCTATTAGTTTGTTTTGTGTTATTTGAAACAGGGTCTCACTATGTAGCCCAGGGTTGCCTTAACTTACATTTGTAGGTATAGCACCATGCCCAGATTTAGCCAGCTTTTAAATACCCACTCAAAGAGAACATTCCAGCTTTTTAACAGTCTTGGTTGTTTCGTTTTCAGCAGAAATAGAATAAGCATACACAGTTGCAAAAATAATAAGGGAAGCTGACTCACCTTTGCTGAATTTTAAGTCTTGAAACCAGCACAGACTTTATCTGGATTGTCCATGTAGAAATGGGGAAGAACTAAAACTAACTTAAGATTGTATCTGCTTCCCCATGAAGCAGATAAGCGTTCCCTTTTCCAAATGCATTAGGCTAGAACTCACTGATGGAACACAAGCATGCCAGTCACATCCTGTGCCATCAAAGTGATTGTGAAAAAAATCCCCTATTTCTACTTCCTGGTACCTTATTCTACTGGACTCTGTTCTGGACTATACAAAGAAAATCAGCTCAGAAACAAACTCCACTGATTTCTACCCTAAAGTTATCCACTTTCTGTATATTTTAGAAGCAGGAATTAGTGGTACGTATTCCTTAACATATCAGTAGGGATGTGTTATATGTTAATCAAAAGGATCTTTAAAATAGATATGCATCTGCTGTTTGTACTTCTCAATAGTTAGCCTGTCCAAATGGCTAGAATCCTAAGACCCAACTTTTCCCAACACAAATTCCTGGCTTCCTCATCTACCTGAGCAGCTTTCTCATGTGTAAACTGATACAACTATCTCATCCCCAAAGAAAAAGTAGACTCTTGTGGGGTTGAGAGAAACTGTGGGTAAAGGGCTGTAAACCTATTTTTCATTGACTAAAGTGTCTACTATGCCCCTGGAAAGGAAATGTGATTTGGTGGCCTTGGGGTCAAAACACTTGTCTTTCAGTGCAGCTCTTTCAACTATCTGCAACAAGTAACCCGTCAATAGTCATTTGCTTTTTCCACATGCACATATGGACAGAAAACAAATCTTTATGAATTGCTGTAAATAATTGAATGCAAATGAAAACGAGTTTCTATTTTCTTCCCAATGATCTAGCATTGTATGCCTTTGTGATTACTTTATTCTCAATATAAGCACATGGACCAGGTCCCTCTGGGTTGGCATATGCTCACAATCAGCATTCTCTTTCAGACTGAAGCAAATGGCATCAGATCCTGGAAACTGACAGAAAACAAGGAGTGCTCTGAATGGACGCTGGCACCAACCTGCGGGTCGCTTGGTCAGATTGAGACAGTCGGCGTGGTAAACTTTCGGGCAGCCCGGCTTCTTGCAGGAGACGAGCTGACCAGCATCCCCACAGCTGAAACACTCATCCTCTCTTTCCTTTGTGACTTCACCCTGGCTCCTGCGTTTCCCATGTTGCTTCTTCTTGAATTTTCTTGACTTTTCTTCCGTGACAATGGGCTGATTCTGGAGGTCAGATATCGGTCAGTCAATGTCCTCTCAACAACTCAGGTATGTAATCTTAACTAGATTAACTCTCTTTTCAACCTCAGTTTTTTTCTGGAAAAAGACAATATTCAAGAGAGTGTTGCCAACATAAAAGATAAAATGCAGGAAAGCACCATGACATCTCAGATGCCCAATATTACCTGCAATCTCAAAAATGAAACAAAACAGTACAGGGGCAGACAGAGGAGATGGCTCAGCAATTAAGAGCACCTGCTGCTCTTCCTCCTCTACTGGTCTCTGTGGGCACCAGACATACAAACCTTGCACAGACATACATGCAAACAAAACGCACATACACATAAAATGGAATAAAATTTAAAATGTATGTATCATACTTTCTGTGTTTTCCAAATTGTCAAGCTTTGACCTTTGAGAACTCTTCTCATTTGGCTCTGTCCTTGTAACACAGGCCCATCTCTTATGTATTTTAGTGCTTCTTTGATTAAAAAGAATTTTGTTTTGTTTTTGAGCAGGGCTCTCTTTTTATGTAGCCTTCTCTATCCTAGTATTTGCTATGTTGACCAGGCTGGTCTCAAACTAAAAGAGATCCACCTGCTTCCCGCCTCCCCAGCTGCCTGTCCCTATATGATTTAGATGTAACCATTTTGGCTACCTGGCGTTTGGTATGCTGTCTTTGAGCTTCTGCCCTGCTGCTGGCTCCCCTCTCCTCCCTCTCCCCATATGGCTCAGGGTCATGTTCACTCTGGACTCTCCCAGATGACCCTGCCTCGGGCAATGCTCTCCTGTTTATGATACTTTCCCCTACACCATTCCTAGAAGCAGTCATGTATCCTCTTTCCTTCCTTCCTTCCTTCCTTCCTTCCTTCCTTCCTTCCTTCCTTCCTTCCTTCCTTCCTTCCTTCCTTCCTTCCTCCCTCCCTTTTCATTCACCACCCTGATAAGATGGTTCAATCGGCCAAATTCCCACATAACCAAAAACCGTTAGAAATCCCCTAGCCTTGAAGTTTTGGGGTTATAAAACAAAACAAAACATTTCTTCTATGTTTGGGAGAATCTGCTTTAGGGAGACAGCCTGTATGACAGAAAGTAAAGCTTGTTTAATTCAACCAAGAGGGGGTGGGGGTGGGGAGGGAGGGAGAGGAGAGAGACAGAGAGAAATCACCTGCCTCTGACTCACAGTTATTGTGTGCACATATGTGTCTGTGTATGGGCACACACACATGTACAATGGTGTGTGTGCGCGTGTGAAGGTCAGAGAACTAGAAAGACTCAATTCCCTACTTCCACCTTTAGGTCTTTGGAGACTGAATTCAGGTCATTAGTAATGAGCACCTTAATCCGATCATTTGGGAGGCAGAGGCAGGTGGATCTTTGTGAGTTTGAGGCCAGCCTGGTCTACATAGTAAGTTCCAAGACAGCTAGAACTACATAGTGAGATCATATCTCAAAATAAAAACAAAATAAAAAAAAAACCAAACAAACAAACAAATAAAAAAAACCTCACTAAATGAAAGGAAAACCACCAGAGGCCTGAGAGATGGCTAAACAGGTAAAGGCACTGGTCTCCAAATCTGTGCTCACATGACTCCTATAGGTTGTCCTCTGACCATCCTATAGCACTCATCCATGTGTGTATGTATGTACACATACACACAGATTAAATAAAGAGAAAAACAAATGAACAAACAAACAAAAAACAAAACAAACAACCTTCAGTGAAAAACAGCAGCCAGGGATGGGGTTGCACACCTATAATCCCAGTACGTAATGGAGCAGAGACAGGACAGACTCAAGTTCAAGGCTGTTCTGGACATGATAGCAAGATTCTCTTTTAAGTAAGAAAAGGGGTTGGAGGCACTGGCTAGTCTTCGAGAGGATGTGGGTTTGGTTCCAAATGTCCATAAGGAGATTCACAAACTCTAATTCCAGTTCTGGGGGCTCCAATGCCCTTGGTGGCCTCTCTGGGTACAATATGCATGTGATGCAGACATCTATACAGGAAAACACCCATACACATAACATAAAAGACAAATCTCCTGAACAATTACAGCACTGTAACTCAGTTAAATGCACATAAACAGCTGGGTGTTGGTGGTGCACGCCTTTAATCATTCATGGTTTGTTTGTTTTTTGTTTTTGGCTTTTCAAGACAGGGTTTCTCTGTGTTCTGGCTGTCCTGGAACTCACTCTGTAGACCAGGTTGGTCTCAAACTCACAGAGATCTAACTGCCTTAGCCTCAGCCTCATAAGTGCTGGGATTAAAGGCGTGAGCCACCACTACCCGGTACTTCATAGTTTTTATTTAGCTGCAAAAAAATATTTTTTTTTGGCTAGAAAAGTACTATTAAGTCAAAATTGCTCAAAACCCTATACCAACATCAACTAGATCAGGACAATGCTCAGTAAAAACTCCATTATTTCAAAGAATAGCTTCTTAAAATGAAGACTCATCCCTAGCACTGTACCATTGTTGCTAATATAAAAGTTTGGAAAGTGATACCTTTGGCCTTACACCCAAGAAGCCACTGCAGTTCGGGGCTCCACATTTGCAGACAGTTTTTCCATTCCCAAGACATTCTAGGTTGTAATTGAAGGTAAGTTCAGTCCCTGCATAAAGACCACAAAAATATTAACATATATGGTTATATATTTCTTAATAATAAATGACAACTACTAATAGAATACTTATATTTTATTTTTTTGTTTGTTTGAAACAGGTCTCTCTATGTAGTCTAGGCTGTCATGGAACTCAGAGAACCTCCTGCCTCTGCCTCTTGAGTGCTGGGATTAAAGGTGCGCACCATCATACCTGGGTGAGAATAACTTTAAGAGAACAAAATTTTAAATGTGTTGTTAACTAGCTGTTTTTGTGCCTTAATTTGCTAAAACTTTAGTTTGGTGTTACTTGTTCATCTGTTTTTTAGTTGGGGGAGGCTTTGCTAGGGATAAACCTGGGGTTTCCCTACGTACTAGGCAAGGAAGCTATGCCCCTAGTCCTCTATACCGATCTTTAAATTTTACATATTGCTATGGGTATTGGATTGTATTCTCTAAAGAGATATTATTTCTCCATGGGCTGTTTGTTTGCATGTATGTCTGTCTGTGCAAGGCTTGCATGCCTGGTGCCCACAAAGGCCAATAGAGGGTATCTGATCCCCTGGAATAATGAGTTAGAGATGGTTGCAAGCTGCGAGTATCTGTGGATGCTTAGATTCACACCTGGGTCCCTTGGAAGAGCAGCAGGTACTCTTAACCGCTGAGCCATCTCTTCAGCCCCTGTACCGTTTTGTTTTGTTTTTGAGATTGCAGTTAATACTAACATTTGAGATGTCATGGTGCCTTCCTGCACAAAAACATACTCTTCCTGAGCTGGGCAAGGTAGCATACACATACTTATAACCGCACAGGTTTAAAGGCTGAGTTAGCCCCTGTTTTTTGTTTTCCAAGACAGGGTTTTCCTGTGTAACAAACAGTCCTGGAATTAGGGCTGTACAACAGGATGTCCTTGAAATCACTGATGGTCTCTCTACCAAGTGCTGGGATTAAAGGCATGCACTACCACGCCCAGTACATAACAGAAATCTAAGCAGCAAGTGATAATTTAGAATAACCTTTATCCTTAAAGTATCACTTCTCGGGGCTGGTGAGATGGCTTAGAGGTTAGAGCACTGCCTGCTCTTCCAAAAGTCCTGAGCTCAATTCCCAGCAACCACATGGTGGCTCACAACCATCTGTAATGAGATCTGGTGCCCTCTTCTGGCCTGCAGACAGAACACTGCGTACACATAAATCTTTAAAAAATACACTAACTCACTAATAAAAATACATACACAACTTGATGGTAGGATGTTGGCACATACTGCAACCCTGGCACTCTGAGATAGAGGCAGAGGCAGAGGCAGAAAGATCACTGTACAGAGAGTAGTATGCTGGCACTCAACAGAGGGAGACGACATCTTAACAAAACAAAACAGGTTTGAGGAGATGGCTCCATGGGGTTTAAAAGCACTCGCCATGTAAATATGAGAACCTGAGTTTGAATTCTAAGAATCCACATGAAAGCTGAATATTTGAGTGGGAACTAGAGAATCCCCAGGAGCTCAAGGGCCTTGAAATCAAGCTTAATGTGAGCAGCAGAGAACCAACAAAGAAATCCTGTCTCAAAACAAGGTTAAGGCAGGGATCATCATCTGATCTGATGTCTTCTGATCTCCACATGCTTAGCTTGTGTGTGCCTAGCCACAGACACACATATACACACAGAGACACACAGACACACACTTTTATCAGTATGCCAGGCATGAAGGATGCAAATTTGAAAAACCCTTGCCAGTTATATGTCCCTTTGAATACACCTTATGTGGCAGCATTTGGTGGAAGAGGCATTTCACCACAAAGTAATACTGTTAGGAGAGTAAGATCACAGATGGACGATGCATGTAATTATGTCATAACCTAGTTAGGGGATCTGAACTGGATGGAGTAGCTGTATTCATTCATAGAAAGACAGCAGTATCTCATGTAGATCAGGCAAGCCTTGAACCAACAATGCAGCTGAAGAACTCCTGGATTTCCTATATCCAATTCGGGAGTACTGAGATTATAAGTATGTGTTACCACAGCAGGCCAAATAGCCAATGTTGTAAGTGAAGAAATAATACATCTGTTTGGAGAATACAACACAGTATCCACAGCAATACCGAAAATTTAAAGACCAATATAGAGGACTAGGGGCATAGTCCTAGACTTGCTTGCCTAGTTATGTGGGGAAACCTTGAGTTTAGCCCTAGCAAAAACAAATTAAATAAACAAACAACAACAACAACAAAAAACAAAACCCCAAATTGTCGAAAATTAGGCACAAAAAATGTACTCTTCCTGAGTAACATACACACCTGTGATCCCAGAGGTTAAAAGGCTGTGTTAGCCACTGTCTTAATAACAAATTCTAATGAAACAAACTTTAACAAGTCAGACCTGACTTCAGTGAATCAGAACTGAAAGGAAATAAAATACAAACACTCAAACTCAAAAGTAGGTAGGCTAAACAGATATGAGAATTTTATGTGAATACAAATACATGTATTTTTTAAAGCAATCTCACAGCTAACATGCAAGGTTAATCATTCATACTCAAAATCATCAAGTTTTAGGAATATTAACAATTGCAGATAGATATTCTATTTTTTAAATTTATTTTTATTTTATATGCATTGGTGTTTTGCTTGCATGTATGAGGGTGTCAGATCTTGAAATTATAGACAGTTGTGAGCTGCCGTGTGTGTGCTGTGAATTGAACCCAGGTCCTCTAGAAGGGCAATCAGTGCTGTTAACTACTGAGCCATCTTTCTAGCTCCAATACTCTATTTTTTATTTAAAATTTTAGAATATGTTCTGTCTGTGTGCATGCACTTGTGTGTGTGTGTGTGTGTGTGTGTGTGTGTGTGTGTGTGTGTGTGTGTGTATGTGTGTATATGTATGTGTATGTATGCATGTGGTGTACATGTGTGGCAGTGAGTGGACAGCTTGTGAGTTAGTTTTCTCCTCCCACGCTACGTGTTTCTGGGACTCTAACTCAGGCCATTCGATTTGGCCAGGAGGCCTTTACCCACTTCACCATCTTGCCAGCTCTGATGTACATCCTCAAAGTGAGACCAAGAAAGACAGGTTTTCATCAGATGCTGGAAATCATTATTACTTTCTTTAATTGAACAAATATAAAGCCAAGTGACTGATACTTAGACCCATGTTGGAGAATTAAAAGTCATCTGTAGGGGCTAGAGAGATGGCTCAGAGGTTAAGAGCACTGGCTGCTCTTCCCGAGGTCCTGAGTTTGATTCCCATCAACCACATGGTGGCTCACGACCATCCGTAATGACATGTGGTGCCCTCTTCTGATGTGCAGATATACATGGAGGCAGAATGTTATATACATAATAAATAAATAAAACCTTAAAAAAATCATCTGTAGTTAGATCACCGAGGGGCTGCAAAAAACCAAAAACAAAAAACCCCTTATAACCCAAGACCAACCAGGGTTAACAGCAAGGCTGTGGCCCCCTCCTCACACTGCCTATAGAAACATTGGTCTAAATACAGGTGGTGCTATTTACCCTGTTCTCATTTAAAAGTTTGTATGAGTAGGGAACAGTGCAGGATGAGCCACAATGCGGAGCACTGTGCCCTACATCTTTAATCCCAGCACTGGAAGACAAAGGTAGCTGGTCTATTTAATAACTTTCACACCAGCCAGAACTACACAGTGAGACTGTCTTAAAACAAAACACTAGCCAACCAACCCAAAATACAATAGAGGACTGGAGAGATGGTGGTTAAGAGTGTTTGGTGCTCTTTCAGAGGACCTCAGAGTTAAGTTCTAGCAGAGCACAGCCACCTCTAATTCTAGATCTTCTAACTCTGGTGCCCCCTTCTGGACTCTTATAGCAACTAACACACTTACAGACATATAAACACATATGCATAATTTTAAGAATTCTTAAAAACAACAGAACAGTAACTGCCTAAGTTAGTTGGCTATCATAGCCCTAGAAAAATTTATTTAAAAAATCATGTACTTTCTGTACATTTACAAACTACCATACTAATGACCATAGAGGGATTGGTCAAATATTAGGCCCAAATAACCATTTCCACTTACCATAAATCATTTGTCAGTTACTGTCACACAACAAAAATGTAATCAATAGGAAAATATTCATCATATAAATACACTATCAAACTACTCACTCATATCAGATTCACTCACAATTGAGCATCTCAATTGCTTGGGTTAGGTCACCTCACTCTTACATTCTTACAGATAACTGAGTCATTTCCACACCACCATTCTTGAGTACTCAGAAATGAGTGGCTTTACAACATAGCCTTGGGCATTGGTGACAAGTTCAGGGTTAAGACGCTGGGACAGTCAACATATTGCCAACCCCATGATTTGAGTCTATCCATCCCCTTGAGAAAAGCAGTAGGTGACGGGGATTCTTTGGTTTACATGGTGAGATTATGGCAAATGTGAAAGGCAAGGTAAAAGAGGAGACTGGAGAGGCTACAAGCTTCTAAGGCAGGCCAATGTTGGGGGACTGCAGGAAGCAGAGGCTATGAGTTCAAGGACAGCCTGGTCTACATAGTGATTTCTAGACTACCCAAGGCTACAGAGTGAGACCCTGTCTCAAATTAAATTAAAGAAAGGTAAAGGCCTAGAGGATTTTTTTTTTTAATCTTAAGTTTACAATGTTCAACCTTAAAGTCATTATGTTGAATAGAAGAAACTGGTCACAAAAGGACTATTATATGATTATGTTAATATAAAGTTCCTTCTAAGCCAGGCATAGTGGCCCATGTTTTTAATTCCAGAAGAGGTGGGTAGAGTTCAAGGCTAGTCACGCTGGTCTACACAATGAAGAAACCAAAAATCAAAACTGGCCCTGATTCAATAGTTAAGAGAACTGGTTGCTCTTCTAGAGGACCCAGGTTCAAGTCTCAGCAGTCACAAAACAGCTCTGCCTGTAACTCTCTCTAGTTTACTGGAAAAACATCAGTGCACATAAAATCATTAAAAATTAAAACAAACCCCAACCTTCTCCTCACTTAAAAAAAGAAGAGAGGCAAAAAAATATCACAGTCCAATTCAGAGATAGAGTTTGGCGGAGTAGGAGGGTTACTGGGAAGAAAGGAAAGCAGGGAGAGTTTCAGGTGAAAGGTGAAGTGCTCTGGGGCAGATGTTAACAGATGTACTATATATATATATATATATATATATATATATATATATATATATATTCAAAATGTATAGCTAAGGGGGCTAAAATTACCTATCTATCTTATCAGATCAAAACAAAACAAAAAACACTGAAAAATAAAAAAGCATGCTTAAGTACTTCCTGGAAAGTTATGTTTGTTTTTGTTTTTTTAAGACAAAGTATCACTGTGTAACCTTGGCTGTCCTGGCACTCTGTAGACCAGGCTGGCCTTGAACTCACAGAGATCCTCCTGCCTCTTCCTCCCAAATGCTGGGATTAAAGGTGTGTGCCACCACTATGCCAGGCACCACCTCGAAAGTCTTTACATCTCTACATATCCTTGGCAATTGGGAGACTTTCTTTCAAGTGGAGGACATAGAAGATTTTTAGACGGTTAAATGAAGAACTTGAAACCCAGGCTTAGCTCCAGTCTTTAATGACCTTACCTGCTTTAATGTCACTCAAAGCAAAAAGACCAACTCGAGTGTCCCCATTCACAGACCACTTCTGTGTTTCGCAGTTAGGCTGGCAGCAGTGGTTCATGAACCTAGCGTAGTTTCCTTTAGGGCCAGCATCAATAATTCGATCCTAGAATTTCAAGAAAAGCTACTTGTCAGATTTCCTGAGGCCTCTGCTATGTAGAAAACTAACTATTCTCGCTAATAAGATGAAGGGGATGCTTTTAAAATCAAATTTCTCAAAGCAGTGGCTCTGCATTGGTCAGCCATGGACCAGCATCATTACCAACTCCACTTGGGGTTTAACAATGGGTTATGAAAAGCCCACCTAGGGGATTCTGATCTATCATAAAATTAGAACCACTGCCCCAGAGAAGCAGCAGCTAATTCCATTTTCTAATTAGAATGTTTACAGACCAGGAGCATATTAGAAATCACTAAATGAAAATTTAACTTATTCTGACTCCCTACCCCAAAGTATAAGCAGAATGTGTGGCAGGAAAGAAAAATAAACACAAAAATACAACTTGAGAATTCTTTACAAAGGTAAAGGCCAGGAAAAGAGGGGTTAGACTAAGTACAACAGGGCACAAATGTAATCCCAAGCACTGAGAATGACAATGGCAACTTCTAGGCAACTCCTAGTAACTTAGGAAGGTTCTGATTCAAATTCAATGTCACAACCCAATCTAAAGTAACTAACATGTAATAACAAAGCATAAAATAACAAAACAAAATGACATAAAGTTCAACAGGCTGAAAATGTAGTTCTGTTGTATCATGTTTGACTAGTGTGCATAGGTTTCCAAGTACAAATCTCATCCTAGGAAAGGGAGAATTCCAAAATCATTGTATAGGAAAAAAATTTGCTGGGATATAATATTCAAGCACAAAGAACATAAGGAATATACACACTAAAAAATTTCTTTCAAAATATAACTCCAATAACCCTAAAATAAAACATTTAAAAAAAAAAAAACCTGAAATACTTACTCGATTTCTTGAGTTCTAAAATTTACATACACCTGTAGGTCATGACTCCAAAAAGATGGTCAGAAAATACAAGTATTGACAATACTGTTCATAATAGCAAAATCATAGTTATGAAGTAGCAATGAAAATAATTTTATGATTAGGGTCACCACAGCATGAACTGTATTAAAAGGTTGCAGCATTAGGAAGGTTGAAAACACTGATTTACATGATAACCACAATATACTAGTTAAACATTAGCAAATTAATCCTCCAGTTTGTAAAATAAATAAAAGGGAAAAGGATTATTAACTCTTGTGGCCTTTTCATATACTTTTATGGCATTAAAAAACCTCAACTTATATTAGACCATTCAAAAAGAGTACTAAAAACAGCTTTATTGTGTTTTGTGACTTAACCCTCTTCAGAATCAAGAACAAGAAAATAATTCCCATGTTTATGGACAAAGTCTAGAACTTGGGTCTAGGGCAAATATACTTTCAAACACAAAATAACTTATGCATTACTTACTTTATCTAGAGTGAGCATATAGAAATTGGTGATGTCATGTTCTTGTGCGTAACGGATCCGAGCTCTGCACTCTTCTTCATCTATCAGCTCACCCACGTACTCATTCACAAACTCACCCTAGCGGGAGAGGGGACAGCTTCATTGTAAAAGTGCACTGTTGTTTACATGGGCAACTCTGTCGGTTTTTTTTTTTTTTTTTTTTTTTTCCTCCTGCCCGGGACAGGGTTTCTCTGTGGCTTTGGAAACTGTCCTGGAACTAGCTCTTGTAGATCAGCCTGGTCTAAAACTCACAGAGATCCGCCTGCGTCTGCCTCCCGAGTGCTGGGATTAAAGGCGTGCGCCACCAGCGCCCGGATCTATGCCCAACTCTAATTTTAAAAATCATATGGATGATTTTCCAAAGTAGACTATGTGCATTTTATTATTTATGATGCCTCAGTCTCGTAATGAAGAAAATCACTTCCTCATTCCCACCAGCAGAAAAGCCCTAAGTACACTGAAGAACCACAAGAACTGAAAACGGAGAAGTGATGAAGAAACGAGAGAGAGAGAGAGGGGGGGGGCATGCCACAGAGTTCAAACAGAAGGGTTTTTTTATTAAGGGAAAGGGATGGTAAAAAGATAGGGGAGGAGGAGACGGCCTCCAGGAACAGGAGAGGTGGGAGAGAAAAAGGACAGGGAGGGAGGGACAAAGATGGGCAGGGGCCTTGTAAAAGGAAACACAGTGAATATGCACGGGTGGTACTTTTAGTGGCCTGAGCTGAGGGTTTGTCCTGTCAGAATCCCAAAGACCGGCCAGTGACATGCCTAAATACTAGCACCTGTCCTACTTACCGCCTACACTTCACACCACTTTCCACCCTACTCTGGATAGCACAATTATTCAGTTTTTCATAAATAACCTTTGAAACTTTAACCCTAATCATGGCTGGCAAACAAGAGAAATGTTTGTGCTTCCTAGAAAACTCAACAAGAGAATCGCTGTGAGTTTGATGTCAGGACACCCACGGCAAGAGACAGAAACCTTGTCTTGAAAAACCAAAACAAACCAAAAAACCCAACCAACCAAACAAAACCCATAAATGAACAAAGAAAACTTTGAAGAATCTGGCAACTCCCCTTTCAAAAGCCCACACCTACATTCTTCGGAGTGTATAACTTCCTTCCCATATACATTTCTCAAAATTCTAGAGCTTAAAAATTATATGAAAGGGGCTAGAGAAATGGTGCAGCAGATAAAAGCACTCGCTGTTCTTCCAGAGGACTGGAGTTCAATTCCCACTAACCACATGGCAGTTCACAACTGTCTATAACACCAGTGCCAGGGGATCTGACACCCTCATAAAGACAGACATGCAAGCAAGCAATAAACAAACAAACAAACACACATATTTATTTAAATCATCTTAATAAGCTTGGCGTTGGTGGTACACCCCATTAATCCCAGCACTCAGAAGGCAGAGGCAGGCAGATCTCTGTGAGTTCGAGACCACATGGTCTACAAAACTACAAAGAGAAACCCTGTCATGAAAAAAAAAGTCATCTTAATAAACTCCTAACTTGACTTAAATGCTGGAGGCCCTCCACATTTCATGTTAGGACTCTCTGCATTGTCACTGTGAACAGCTCAGTACTTCTTGTCCTATTTAATAACCCTAAACTGTATCTCCTGATTAAAATACTATAACCATCTTACCAGGCAGTGGTGGCACACTCCTTTGATCCTAGCACTCAGGAGGCAGAGGCAGGCAGATCTCTTGAGTTTTAGGACAGCCAGAAATAGACAGTGAAATCCGGTCTCAGAAACAAGAAAAAAACAACAACAAAAAACCCAACACAAAACTATAACTACCTCTTTTTCACTACAGGTTCTAGAATTTTCACAAAAGTGTTAATGTCCTAACATGTCTATGCATTTCTCCCTGGATTATTCTATATAGTGAGCATGATCAATGCCAGAACTTTGATGGCAAGAGTCGTTCACTCTCCAGTCACTACACTTTGGAGCTTATTATATTCATTATGTGTCCTCTATATAATATTTCTCATACTCATCAGGAAGAACCAGTTATATCAAACAATAGAAAACCCCTCATAATTTAAGTTTTTCATTACCTTTTTAATATCTGTTTTTGTCCGGAGACCCCAGCCCCTCTGTAATGTTCGGAAAATTTCAACATCTGGATACTGGCGCTTGCTGAAGCACTGGTTTTGACAGCGCCCTCCAGCGGGACACACTGTGGGATGGCATTCATAGAGCAGCATCCGGTTAATGCACTCTGAGTCTATCCCACAGGGGTTCTCGTCCGTAGCTTTACAGTTGCAGCGGGGAATTTCTGACAAGTCTGCAGTGAAGATCTGCACCCTGCCAATCGGACGGTTCACCTGGAGAAGCATATAGTATCGTATCAGATAAGTGAACATAAAACAATTCTGTTAAGACAAACATCACTTCCTTCAAGTTATACAGCACATATTACATGATTTGAAGAAATCAAGACTGAGGCGGTTCATATAAGTCATAAAGCCACAGCTGATACATGAAATATAAATTTCAAATCACGTATGCTGGTATATACCTGTAATCCCAGCTGTTTGGGAGACTAAGACAGGAGTTCACAAATTAAAGGCAAGCCCAGATAATTGGACCCCATCTCCAAATTACGAAGGGGAGTAATGAATGGGAGACTGGAGTTTGTAGTGCAGTGCTCACCTACAACCTGTAGGCGAAAAGATTTTAAAACCAGGGTATGGCATAAGCTAATGTATACAAATAACCACTATTTTAAAGACACATGATGCTAATAGCAGGAACCCTGAAGAGGGACAGTGAAATGGCTCAGCAGGGGAGAGAACTCACTACAAGTCTGACAAGCAGAGTACTGACTGCCACAACTGTGTCTGAAATGAAAACAAAGTACTTTTTCTTTTTCTTTTTCTTTTTTTATTTATGTTCTAAACTCTCAAAGCAGTTTTTAAATTTTTACC
>NC_048596.1:273963050-273983050 GCF_003668045.3 Cricetulus griseus | reverse complement strand
TATGTATGGGAGTGTCACAGAAGCCGAAGCCACCTTCCCAAGATTGGAGGAAAGTCACCATCTTCCCCAGTGGGTTCCAGGGGCCTGGACAGAAGGACAGCCACAAGCATGGCAAAGACAAGCCAGCAGATACAACTGCCAAAGAGGAGTGTGGCACCCTGGACTGACTCCAAGGACAGACTAGCCACACACCCTGTGTGCCATCTGGAAGCTGCGCTGCTGTACGGGGAAGAAATGAGTGTGGGACCAGCCACATACCCCGCAAGCAGCCACAATATGGACATTTCCTCAGCCCGGCATGGCCATAAGTACCCCTCCCCCTCCACTCCTGCTTCTCAAACCCACCAAACTTATCCTACCATGGGAGCTTTGCATGTGCCTTGCTCCACCTGTAGCTCACTGCCCTCTCTTCCCATGGCTGTCTCTCTCAGACCCTCAGCCTTAGCTCTAGGGTCACCTCCTCTGGGAGTCTCCATGGCTGCACTGTTCAAGTGACCACTGCTAGCCTGTTTCCCAATCGACTCCCAGGCACCTGCCACAGCCTGAGGTCCCCTGCTCTTTCTAACTGAAGCACACCAGCGGTATCCATTCAGCACCCATGCAGAGCCTGGCAAGGAGGAAGTGTGCCGTGTTAGGTGTGCCAACGAACTGACTCAGGTGCTCCAACTCTATCCAGCACCCACCCTTTGAGTGACATGGCTGCCATTACTAGGAACCCTCAAGCCTGCCAGCAAAGGGGACCTGGAAGCTTTGGAGGACAGAGGGCTGTGATGGGGGACAGGCCCCTTGGGCCCTACTCAGGAACCCTTGCCCTCACCAAGGGGCCTTGCCTCAGGCCTGAGAAATAGTTAATAAAACCGAGTCTAAATAAGCATTTGATTAACAAACGATAAAATAGCTATTGTGTCCCTGAATTAAGCTGTAATTGTGGTTGATAATTGGCTGGTTAGAATTTAATAAGCTACAATTAAATAGAATGGAATCCGGGGTAATTATGTGGTCACAGAGCCCAGGGAAAAGGGGGGAAGGGGGAAGAAGGCTTTTTCCTGCTTTGACTTTGCTGGTGGCATGTGGCTGTGGGCCCCCTTCTGGTTTGCACGGCAGTGGAGATGGTGATGGCATGTGTGCCTGTGTGCAGTGTGTCCTCCTTCACCTGCCACCTGGCAGTGGCTGGCCCAGGTCTCTTGTCACTACTTGGTGCAAGGCAGCACAGGAGCCTCGCCAGGGCAATGGCAGCCTCAGCTGAAGGAGACATAAAAGAACCGCTGGCACAGCTCCCTGCAGGGCAGAAGGCCAGGAGGGTGCTGGGAACATCACAGAGGAGGGAGGAGGCCGGAGAAGAGGGAGTCCTCTTGTCTGTCTAGTGGAGAATCAGACTCAGAGTGGGAGCGCACCCATCCAAGGTCAGGCAGCGAGCCGCGGAAGAGCTGGGGCACTCTCACACAGCCTGTGTGTTAGAGGCAACTCCACTGGCCTGCAGGCTGGAGGCTGCCCTCCCTCTGTCAGCACCCAAGCCCTCCCCAATCTTCACGTGTGACCTTTGCCAGGTAAACTTACTTACAAGCGAAGAAGGATGTCAGTACTTCCAAAAATGTGGCCACAGCCAGGTGTGGGTGTCCCACCACCTCAGCCAGGTGTGGCTGCCCCACCACAACAGCCAGGTGTGGCCCTGGCAAACACGCAGGGCTGATGGATGCCTGCTGCCTACGTGGCCGTTTATGACCCCATCAACGGTTTTACAATGTTGCCGGCAGTTAATTTAATTAAAGACCCCGTCCTGGATGTGATGGTGCTTCTTATCTCACTGGCTTAACCGAGCTCGGCCAGGGCTCAGCTGCAGCGGCTCTCTGGGGCTGGGCAGGGACTGAAGGCTGCAGACACAAGGCCACAGTCATCAGCCCCTGGATCCCGTGAAACGCTGTGGGATCACAGTCACCCTGTACTCACTGAGAGTCGCAATGTTCTGCCTTCTCATTTCAACCTCACAAGGATTCCAGGAGGCAAAGACCTAGTGTTCCACTCTACAACTTAGAGGTGAAGAAATGACTGACGTCCAGGGCAGTGAAGCACCAATGATTCCGACCGCTCAGGCAAGTGGCTCACCAGGGCAGGCGTGGTCAGCAAATCTTGGCTAGGCTCAAGTGTTGCCCCAGGGGAGTGGCCTAGTCACCACGGCAGGAAATCCTGGCGCGGCCTCCCAGAACCACATCTGCTATGGCCCACCCTCCAGCATCTATGGGCCCACTGTCCACCTGAGCCATGCCCCCACCATGATGACCCTGGGACCACAGGTCTCCAGCTAACCAGTGCTCCAGTTCTCAGAAGTTAAGTGCTTGTCCCCACTCCTAATACAGGAAGCAGCGAGGAAACCAGACACTATGGCGGGCCCAGCTCCTACCCATGCCTTCCCAGCTGGCCTCCGCGCTCCAGACACTGAGCACATTCCAAGTCAGCCTGACTTCCCCAGGACCCCCTGGGTCATCAGCTGGGTCATCAGCTCCCAAGGCACCCCCAGAGAACCCAGGCCTCTCTGCGCAGCCACATTGTAGCTCCATGTGCCTTCAAGCTTCTGTTGTCGCCAGGCCACTGGTTCGCCTGTCTTCTCCCCCTAACCTCAGCTATAACCACAGTGCCGTAACCTCACAGGGCAGAGGCCAGCTCCCCCAGCTCCATGCCCAGCCTGTGCAAGCCCCCATCCTACAGGGCACCCACTCACTCCCAGTGCCCCCAGCCCCATGAATTCCTGAGTCATGTGACCTCCTGTGGGCCATCCCTCCTGGGCATGTGAGACTTGTTCTTGGGCCTTCCATGGGCTGTCAGAGGCCAGCTGTGCAGGTGGTCTTCTCCATCAGACTGTGTGCCTGTACACAAGCTAGAGTCACCAAAGAGGAAGGAGCCTCAGTTGAGGAAATGCCTCCATGAGATCCAACTGTAAGGCATTTTCTCAATTAGTGACCAATGGGGGAGGGCCCAGCCCATGGTGGATGGTGCCACCCCTGGGCTGGTGTCCTGGGTTCTCTAAGAAAGCAGGCTGAGCAAGCCATAGGGAGCAAGCCAGTTAACAGCACCCTCCATGGCTTCTGCATCAGCTCCTGCCCTGCTTGAGTTCCTGTCCTGATCTCCTTCAGGGTTGGACAGCAATGCTGAAGTGTGAGCCAGTTAAACCCTTTCCTCCTCAACTTGCTTTTTGGCCATGGTGTTTCATCACAGCAATAGAAACCCTAAGACAGCACCCTCCATGGCATACCCATGTCCTTGCCACCTCTTCTCAGTGGTATCCTGCTCAGGAGCTGGAATTAGGGGCCAGTGACAGGAGTCCCCTCTACTCTACTGGGCTATGTGATCCTGGGCCAGCCACTTTCCTCAGGGTCAGAGGGCTGGGACTGAATCTGGGCTGGCCTAGCACTCTGCTGAGAGAGTGGTGGAAAGCACTGTGTCCACCCCAGGGTGAGCTCAATCCAGCAGCTCAGGCAGAGTGGCTGACAAGCTGGACGTCCACACTGGTGTCGAACCTCCCACAGCAAAACGTTGACAATTGATTTAAACATTTTAGACATTGTGTTGGCCAAACAAGCTGGCAGGCCAAAGCCTGACTACACAATGCCCAAGGTCTCTCAACTTTACAAATTAGGGCAAGGGGGAGTCCCTTCCATGACCACGAGCCTCTGCCACACACCCTGGCTCTGTTACCACTCCACTGCTCAGTTTCCTGTCCCCTGCCTCTCCTGGATAGCACTCACCCTCCCTGGACCTGCTCTCCCAGCCTCGAGTGGATGCCCTGAGGCCAGACCGTGGCTGGGGACACATCTGCCATCCACAGGTGCCTGGAGCTGCATTGTGATCAACTGGTGTCCTCCTTCACCTGAGGCCTGAGACACTGTCCCTTCTAGGGGCTGAGGGGCCCCAAGAGCCATGCAGTGCTCTCTGTCTGGGAAAGAGGGGGCAGTGAGCAGTCTGGGCTTGTTGGCCTTTAGTCTGTGCTTCAAACTGCAACCATGGAGCTAGAGGCTGCTGCAGACAGGGGAAGAGGAGTTGGGGACCCCAGAGAAGAGGGAAGGAGCTCAGGCCTGGCTTCAACCTTCCAGCTGTGAAGAGAGTGTCTGGCCGTGGCCATCACACCCCTGACAACAGAAGAGTGTCTGGCCGTGGCCATCACACCCCTGACAACAGAAGAGAGTGTCTGTCGTCTGGCCATGGCCATCACACCCCTGACAACAGAAGAGAGTGTCTGTCGTCTGGCCGTGGCCATCACACCCCTGACAACAGAAGAGAGTGTCGTCTGGCCGTGGCCATCACACCCCTGACAACAGAAGAGAGTGTCGTCTGGCCGTGGCCATCACACCCCTGACAACAGAAGAGAGTGTCGTCTGGCCGTGGCCATCACACCCCTGACAACAGAAGAGAGTGTCGTCTGGCCGTGGCCATCACACCCCTGACAACAGAAGAGAGTGTCGTCTGGCCGTGGCCATCACACCCCTGACAACAGAAGAGAGTGTCGTCTGGCCGTGGCCATCACACCCCTGACAATATAGTAATGAGCCCTTACCCCATTTTAATTATCTGCTGTCCAAATAATTACCAGCTTGTTTCTTTCACTTAAGGGCAGCCGCACTTTTTTCTCCTAATATTGATTTCTGTTTTCCTGGTTGGTTCATTATCTTTCCTAACCCTTTAATAGGCTCCTGAGGTTTTGGGTGAAGAACACTTGGCTGGAGGAAGCAGAGAGAAGGAGCTCAAGGGAACATGGAGGAAACAAATAAGCCAATCCTGTGCAGCCTGAGGTGAGCTACTGCCCTCTCTGGGCCTGGAATCCCAGAACCCTCACTCCCACCACACCCTCTCTCATCTTGATGCAGTCAGGGTGGATTTTTTTTTTTTTTTTCTGAGACAGGGTTTCTCTGTGTTGTCCTGGCTGTCCTGGAACTCACTTTGTAGACCAGGTTGGCTTTAAACTCACGTAGATCATCCTCTCTGAGTGCTGGGACTAAAGGTGTGCGCTACCACACCCGGGCAGAATGTTTTAAAATGAAAGAAAGGGGGGGGGAAAGGGGTGGCAAAGCTGATGTGCCCTCCTTGTCAAGGATCCCTAAAGGGACAGGCAGAGATAGAGTCAAGGGAAGGAATGGAGAGCCTTGGGCAGTGGGGCACTAATGCTAATGGGCCCGGGAGGCTTTGGGGTGGAGGCCTAGCTTTCTCCTGTCCCCCAGGAGACTCCACCCCCAGAAGCCTAGTCCTCCCTGGGTCTGTCCCCATCCTTGGCTTCTGCCTCACCTTGCTTGCATCACCATGGAAACACAGGCGATGCTATGATGTCACATGGTTGCAGAAGAGCAGCCCATTTCTCTGGTTTTGGGGTGGAGGCAGAGCAAGGGATGGGAGGGTCAGGGCCTCTTTTGCTCAAAATTTAGGACTTTCTAGAAGAGGTCATGTGCTCTTTAATAAATCACTAATAATTGAAGGAATATTTAAATCTTAATACAATCCTGCAGTGGGCCCAGTGAGACCCCACCCCCATGTAGGAATTTATGGCTCTCGGGCTGGAATATATAAAAGTTGGCATCAGTGTGGTTAAGCCACTGTTACGCTGCGGCTAAATGGGTAATTGGGAGTGAGAGGCGCTATCTGTGGGTATAAATTACCTACAGTAAACTGAGGGCATTCACAAAGAGTTTATTATCAATTATCTCTTGCTTGTTCCCCTTAAAACGAACTTTAAATATATTAATGAGAAAATTTACAGGTCTTAATGAAATGGGGGAAGTGTAAAGTGGTTGAGCCCCTCCCCCAGCTTGGCCACCCTGGGACACTCAGCAGCCCACTCATCATAGTGGGTCCCAGCTGGGTGTGGCCGCTGTGCAAAGTCAAGCCCTAGTCTTCCACCTGTCTCCCAGCCCTGTCCCCAGAGAGTAGCATGGGGGTGGGGGTGGGGGTGGGGGTAGAGGACAGCTTCAGTAACACAACTGTTTGTTCATCCAACAATTCCCACCAGGGCCTGCTGTGCGCGGACAATCGGCTTCAGGAGACTGAGGGCAAGGAGCCCTTCATCTGCCCCCTCAGCACAATGTGAGCCCTGCCATCTGAGCGGCACAAATGGAGTGTGGCGGGGGATGGGAAGGCAAAGGAGAGAGATGGGGGCAGCTCTCCTCCTAGGCTTGGAAGCTGCTCCCAGAGGAAGCCAGGGGCAGAACCTTTGTGTATCTGTGTAACCACCCTGCTCCTCACCATGTCTGTCCCCCCCCACACACACACCTCCAAATGCACTCCAGACTCAGGCAGCCACAGGCTGGCTTGCTTCAAGGTCAGCTTGACCTCCTTCTGGTCCAATTCACCGCCCAGCAGCCTTGGCTCCCTCAGGTCCACAGCACTAGGACTGCTGACTCTCCCTGCTGTCCTTGGCTTCTCCTGACACCAACGGGGTGCTGGGCCCTGTGTGGCAGCTTGGAATTACCATGCAGAGCAAAATCAGGTTTGATCCTCTCTCTGGAGCCCACCCAGTGATGGAAGACAGACACAGGCCAGATCAGCAGAGTGGCAAGTCTAAGGTTGTAACCCTTGTCACTGTTGGCTCAGGGACAATGCTGGTGGCGGCAGCAAATCCCGGGGGAACCCGATCTGGGTGCTGTGGGCAGGTCCCTGCAGCAGGCATTGCCAAACTGTGTAAGATGGCTCAGGGGTCTGTGGGGGATGTCCTTCAATATCAAAACACCGCTCACTGGAGTTTTGCCCCCACCCCGCCGTCTGGGTCCTTCTGAGGCGCCTCTGCCCACCGCCGAGTCACTGCCCCACCTGCTAAGGCTCTGGATCTGACTGCTCTCTGAGGCTCCTTGATCCCTGCTGGCCCCTCTACTTTGCCCTCTCTTTGCTCCTACAGAGCAGTGGACTTCACAAGGACCCCAGAGCAGGACCCTTCCTCTCAGCCACCCTGTGGCTGCCCAGGAGTGGGGGTGTGCTTCTCACACGCAAAAGGTATCACCCTGGCTGGAAAACCGCTGGATATGGCTCTTGGTCATCTTTCTCCTGTCCTCTCACTCTCACAGCCACTGAGCCTTTGCTCTCCCAGCTCAGCTCTGCCTCAGGGCCTTGGTATCTGCTGAGCATGTTCCCCACACGTAGCTGCAACACTCTGTACTTCCTCAGGAAGCCCTCCTCACGTTCACTTGTCATGCTTTAGAGCCCCCCTTCTAGTGGGATCTCTGCTGAGCTTGTTTCTTTGCTGTCTGGCTGCCTGACTCACTTGCAACGTGGCCAGGCAGCCCACAGGTCCTCCATGCATGCTGCCAAGGGAACAGATAGCTCCCAGGGAACCCCAGGCTCTGGGCTGCAGAGGCCTTCAGGGCGCGTTCTGTAACTGGCAGGCACAGAATGCAGCACACAGGACCTGTATGGGTGGTGGGGAGCAGTGTTGTTGGACACATCAGGCTGGCTACTGCAGAAGCAAGGATGGGACACCTGGTGACAGTTTCACTGGTGGCCACAACACTGGATATGGGAGAACAGAGAAGGGACAGTGTCCCACAGTGGCGGGCTGACCGACCTAGCAGGCCCCAGAGAGGGGATATGTCTGCACAAGGCACCCTGGCACAGGTTTGAGGCTAGGCAAGGCAGAGCAGAGAGCAAAGATGACTGTCATTCCCGGCTCAGTTGACTGAGTACATGGCAGGGCAGCCAGGCATAAATAAATAGCCCATCGTGTACTGTTGAGGGAGGTGAGGTGAGGCTCCCCTGGCAAGCTGCAGAGGCACCAGCCGGCTCTGCTGCAGACCCTGCAGCTGAGAGCACGGGTCAGGGAGTCCACGGCTGGCACTGAGGACTGATGCCAAGAACTCTAGTGGATGGGGTAAGTTTGAGCCACAGTGCTGGAGGTGCCCAACTCCAGCTGGAGAGCAGCAGGCCTTTACCGCAGGGGCTGCAGCCCACTGGCCTCAGGCTGCAGGGTCTAACCAACACACAGGACCAGGCAGCTCCACACAAACATCACTTTCCTGCGTCTTGCTGGGGAAATGGAAGGGGCAGGTGCAGACCTACAGTCATGACATGGAATATGTCATGACAGGACATCCCATGCCTGGCCCACACCCTAGTGTCCCCTGGGATTCCAGGATCTGTCCTGAGGATCTGCCAGAACCTAGGACTCCGATCTGGGTTGTGACACTCTAGTCACCTTTCCCTGAGTTTGGCTGTGTTTATTTTAAAAGTGCCTTATCCACCCCACACCGTTACATGGTCCCATGGGCTTTAAGTCTCTCCAGCCTCCACCCCATTTCCAGCCTCAGGGCCTCTCCCCCTCCCCCACACTCCCACCTCCTGTCTCTGTAAACACTCCGCTCCTCTGTGCCTATAATTAGCCCCAAATAGAATAATTCATAACAAACTTTATTTCTTGTGGCATCTTTCTTGCTAATGTGTCACTGAGCACCTCTCAGCATCAGCAGGAGGGAAGCCAGTCTCCAGGGGAGGTGGCTGAGAACCGTGCCCACGCCCCCAGCAGACACCCATCCTGTGGCACCTGCCTGTTCTAGAACATTACAGAAATGGGCATACGTAGCATGCGTTTTTCATGTCTGGCTTTGCCCACAGTGCCCTGCGATCACCTGGGCTGCTCTCTGACCACACACTGAACACCTTTCTGTCGCTGGGCAGTGATCACGATGCCGGTGGATATACACACCTGATCATTCTCTCCGGCTCTTTTACAAACAACCCCTGCCCACCCCAGCCCTTTCTTTCTCCAGGAGTGAGGCTGCCAGGCCCACAGCAGACATGCTGAATTAGTAAGGAACACTGTCTTTGCCACGCACTCTGTTGCTACCTATCCTGACATCTCCAACACTCCTCTCAACAGCCTTCACTCTTGCTGCTCCCATTTTGCAGATGACAAACTACAATGTGTGCTGGGTCCCACAGGGCTGGGTGCGGTGGAGCCAGGCAGTCTGGCTTGGGTCTGTGCCCTCAGCCCTCCGCTCTGCTGCCACCACAGCATCTCTGGGCTCAGTCTAGAGTGAGGTGCTCTAGTGCTGTGTGGAGCTGTGACTTGGGACACTAGAGACCCCAGTTCCAGGACACTTCAGACCCTGCAATGTCCTGGCCTGGCACTGGCATCCACAATCGCCTTGGTCACTAAGGACCTCTATGGAAGGAAGTAAATTAGAGTCAACCCTGGGTGCTTGCTATGTTAGTTAATCTTACTATGAGCGCCGGGCGTTGGTGGCGCACGTCTTTAATCCCAGAACTCAGGAGGCAGAGGCAGGCGATCTCTGTGAGTTCGAGGCCAGCCTGGTCTACAGAGCGAGTGCCAGGATAGGCTCCAAAGCTACACAGAGAAACCCTGTCTTGAAAAACCAAAAAAAGAAAAGAAAAAAAATCTTACTACGAGCTCTGAACCCCAACATTACAGGTTTAACTAAGGAGTCAAGAACCACTTCTGGAGTTCCCACGGCCTGACAAAGTATGACCAAGGCCCCACTCAGCCAAGCCAGGCCCCTATTTCTGGTGAAAGAAGGGATGGGGTGGCTTAGCTAGTGAGGAAACAAAAACTAGACAGCCAGTGTGAAGGGCATCCGTTGTTCTGCTCTGAGTGGCTAGAGGGCAGTAGCCCTCCCCGGCACCCTTGAGCAAAGTGGTCAGGGGGCCCTGGGGACAGGTCTCCCTTTTGGTGCCACTTATCCCACACAGAAGAGGTTCCTTTGAAGTTGGCCCAGACTCAGTCAGTCCTCTTGGCTGAGAGTTGGGGAACAGACAAGTGGGGAGGCTGGCCAGGTGAAAACAATCTCCTTTGCCCTCGCAGTCAGCTTCCTCTAGGAAATGTTCCTGGGACTCCGGGGACAGAATCCTCAAAGTACCCACTGCCAGCCAGGAACAAAGCAGCAACCCCTAGACAGGTACTCGCTAGGGGAGAAGGAGAGGAGGTGGGTCACCTCTTTGGAGCCCAGGAGCTCTGAAGGGAAAGTAAGTGAGGGTTCTTTGCGGAGGCTGTAAGACTGGCTGGTGGAAATGAATAATGGCTCTTGTATCCTGTGCCCCAATTCACCTGTCTCCACACCCTTCCCATCCTCCCTCCAAGCCTCTGGGCCTCTCCCTCCCTACACTCAGCTCCTCTGTTCTCGTGGACCCACAGGCTCCTCCCCACACTCCAGTGACACCATGGTGCGTTCCTGGAAGCAGGACAAGGAGCCCAGGGTTCTGCCTGCCTTAGCCTCACCTCCCAGCTCCTTTCTCTTGGCTCCTCCACTGAGCCTTCTCCAAATGCCTCCACCTCCTCCATGCACCCCCTCTGTCGCTTGTCACATTTGGACTGACCCCTGCTAGGCCGTTTCAGGGGCAAGAACTCTATTCCCAGACCAGAGCAAGCCCAGGCTGCATGAGCTGGGCACAGCACAGCCCTCCACTCCCTGACCAGAGGTCTTCTTGGGGTGCAGCGATGCTGTCATCTCACCCCACTGAGCCAGTGTGAGCGTGGCCATCCATCGACCCAGCCCTGGGATGCTCATCCGTTCTCCTCATGGCCTGCAGACCTTGTTGCTGGCTCTCAGTGGGCCCTCCGCTGATGCTCCCATGTCTAAGCGACCCAGCTTTACCTCCATCTCACTAGAGATGTGCTAGGTGATTTGGAGGATGTGGCAAGGGTGGGGACACAACAAAGGGACATTCAAGCTAAGCACTGTGGAAGTAGATGTGATGTCGGAGAGATAGTAGCTCTCCTTGTATGGAGAGCACAGGGTATCAGCAGGTAGGATGGCGGGACACAGCAAGTCAGGCTGGGGACAGAGAAGAGGGCTGCGGGCTCAGTTACTGGATGTCTTTAGCTGCATCCCTGGCCTCCATCTCTCTTTTTCCCCACAAATAGCAGCTCCATTTTTTTTGAGGGGTCTGCCACTGTTCCATAATTAGCCAACTGGTTTAGACGAAACTGTGACTTGAGAGTTCCAGGGTGCATCCTGATTGCCTCCAATCAACCGTGTCTCTTGTCTTGGGAATGGCAATTGACTTGAGTGGGCACAGAAACAGTGACTGAAGCCCTAGGAGTGGTAAAAGGACTGAGAGCAGGGGCTGCTGCAGCCACCCTGTCACCAGATGGCACGGAGAGTCTGGGGCTGAGAGAACAGTCCAGAGCCTGTGGATCAGGCTTTCTCTAGTCTGCCATACCTGTGGGCTTTTCAGTTCCAAGAGTCCATAATACCCACTTACTGTTGAAGTCTATTTGAGTTGAGTTTTCCACCACTGCAACCAAAGGATTCTTAACCGAGAATCTAGTATGGCTAGAAAATAGGAAACATGAGCAGAGAGACAAAAGATGAACCTGGCAAGACAGATCAGAAAGGAACTAGAATGACAGGCTATATCTCCAGGCACCGGGGAGCCAGAGACCTTCTTAGCGGGAGAGTGGCTTCTGGCCATCTCATATCAGTGTGAGCATCACCAAGTCCTGCCTCCAACCGCACTAGCCCCTGCCTCTCACTCACTAGTCCCTTGTCTCCCACTCACTAGTCCCTTGTCTCCCACTCACTAGTCCCGTGCCTCTCACTCACTAGTCCCCTGCCTCTCACTCACTAGTCCCTGCCTCTCACTCACTAGTCCCTGCCTCTCACTCACTAGTCCCCTGCCTCTCACTCACTAGTCTCCTGCCTCTCACTCACTAGTCCCCTGTTTATCTCCCACTCACTAGTCCCCTGCCTCTCACTCACTAGTCCCCTGTCTGTCTCCCACTCACTAGTCCCCTGCCTCTCACTCACTAGTCCCCTGCCTCTCACTCACTAGTCCCCTGCCTCTCACTCACTAGTCCCTGCCTCTCACTCACTAGTCCCCTGCCTCTCACTCACTAGTCCCCTGCCTCTTACTCACTAGTTCCCTGCCTCTCACTCACTAGTCCCTGTCTCCCACTCACTAGTCCCCTGCCTCTCACTCACTAGTCCCCTGCCTCTCACTCACTAGTCCCCTGCCTCTCACTAACTAGTCCCCTGCCTCTCACTCACTAGTTCCTGCCTCTCACTCACTAGTCCCCTGTCTGTCTCCCACTCACTAGTCCCCTGCCTCTCATTCACTAGTCCCCTGCCTCTCACTCACTAGTCCCCTGTTTATCTCCCACTCACTAGTCCCGTGCCTCTCACTCACTAGTCCCTGCCTCTCACTCACTAGTCCCCTGCCTCTCACTCACTAGTCTCCTGCCTCTCACTCACTAGTTCCCTGTTTATCTCCCACTCACTAGTCCCCTGCCTCTCACTCACTAGTCCCCTGTCTGTCTCCCACTCACTAGTCCCCTGTCTCTCACTCACTAGTCCCCTGCCTCTCACTCACTAGTCCCCTGTCTGTCTCCCACTCACTAGTCCCCTGTCTCTCACTCACTAGTCCCCTGCCTCTCACTCACTAGTGCCCTGTCTGTCTCCCACTCACTAGGCCCCTGGCAGTCAAGCACTAGTAGCAGGTTTGTTAAGAAAGCATGGTAACAGTATTAGCCTAATTTTTAAAAATGTCTGTAACATAATACCTGAAGCAAACTAACTTTATAAAGAAAAGAGGTTTACTTAGGTCACGGTGTTGCCTTTGCATTACTGAGACTGAACTTGGGGCCTTGCACCCGCTAGGGAAACATTCTGCCACCTCCCTACCCCTTAGTCCACGACTATGGAGGTTGAAAAGCCTCTCTGGTTCAACCTCTGGTGAGGATCTCATGGAAGCTGGCATCTCAGCCATGGAAGTGTGCCTGGGAACCAGAGGGCAGGTCGCCAGACAGAGCCAGAGCACCGGGGAGGGCCAGGCTTGATCTTCTTATAATCACCGTATGGGTGTGGGACCCAAGGGGCTGTGTGAATGCTACTTTCATCTCACCCGAGAGCAGAACCTCCTACGCACCAGGAACCCCGGCCCCCCAGGCCCACCTCTTAAAGTCCTCACTACCTCCTTCACCACTGCACCGAGAACCAAGCCTCCGGCATGTGAGTCACTGGGGGACACGAGCCATACCCAACCGCAGCAGCCACTTTGCCTGGGACAAGATCTGAGAATTTCAGGGGACAACTACAGGATGGGAGCCTCCACTGCAAAGGGAGCTCCACACTGGATGGTCCTCTTCAGTAAGTTTCCTCCTTTGAAAACGGGTAAGTGAATTCTCTAGAGAGCTTTTAGGGGTGCTGGTGGGGACCCCACAGGAGCTAGTGGAGGTCATGGCCAGCAAAGCTCAGCTCTAATTAAGCTGGCTTTAAGTATGTGCGGCTTGGGGAGCTGTCCACGGACTGAACCACTGTCTAGGGCTGGACTACTGTCCATGGTACTACCGCACCAGTCACGGCTAACTTCACAGCCAACTGGCTCTGTGGCTGCTTGGAAAGAAGTAAAAACATCTTAGGACGCTGGGTGGAAAAGTAGACTCTGTAGCCTTTCCGTCCCTGTCCATGCCTCTCCCAGAAGACCTTCTGCACAAGGCAGATAACCTGGCAGAGGCCCAAGGAGCCTGTTTCCTCTTCATGATCATGTTTCCATCCTACTGTCTAAGCTTCCCAGGGCTGTAGGGCCCCGAAGGGCCGTGCTGGGGACCCTGGAGAAGCAAGCCAGGCAGAGACAGGCACTGGGGAGGCAGCTGGAAAGACAGGCTACATGCCAGCAGTGGTCCCCAGAGGGTCTGGCAGGTGACTCCAGTCTTTACCATCTCGTGGTGCCTGTGTGGACAACAGTAAACAGAGCTTTCCTGGGATGCTAATGGCAAGTGGCTGGCATTGCTGTGTGCAGACATGAATGTGGGGCTAGAAAAATCCATAGGTCAGAGCTCAACATGGGAGCTGGAGCACCAGTGGGGAGGACAGGTTCACCATGGGAGCTGGAGCACCAGTGGGGGGAGGGGTAGGGCGGGGAGGCATCTCAGAGCAGAAGTGGGCTGTGAGGGAAAGGAGCTGAGCCCTGTTGCAGACTTGCATGCAGACGGGGCTAGCGGGTGATCATGGCTGCCCAGGCATTTGACCATGGAGGGGACTTCCTCTATGATACCATTTTCACGGGGCAGAGGGCCCCTTGCACTCTAATTTTGTCCAGGAACTATTCTGGTTCTGCAATCCACGAACTTATCTAAACCCTTCTGGAAGCAATTTATATTTCCAGCCCGTATCACCTCTAGGGGAAATGATTTTCAAAGTCTGTTCCCCACCGAGTACAGCAGGATTTCCTGTTATTGGTTTTAAACTTGCCTTCTCCTGAGCGTGGCTGGGGGCCGGGGTGGGGAGCGGCTGCCTGTGAGACAGCAATTTAGCCAAGGCCCCTTCTTTCTTACTTCATAGACTTCTTCCATCATTTCTCACAGACTCTTCTCCCCGAGCTTGTCCCAGGTGGGCCAAGACGACTTTATAAGAACTGGTCCTCTTTCCACGTCTCTCTCTCTCTCTCTCTCTCTCTCTTCTCTCTCTCTCTCTCTCTCTCTCTCTCTCTGTCTCTCTCTCTCTCCCTCCCTCTCCTTCCTCCCTCCTCCCTCCCTTCCTCCCTCCCTCCCTCCCTCCCCTCTCTCCAGCGTTACCAGTTCCTGCAACGTGTCATCTCTGAGATTTCAGTCCCTCCATTCCACAGACGTGCAAACTGAGGATCTGTGACTGAACACCACTTCCCCGGAACTCTGGCTGGCATGCCTCTAAGAAACCACAACCACAGGGGCCGTATTTCGGGGTACATGGGGTCACTCTCAGTCCTGCAATGGGGGAGGAGTAGGTGACTTCTCCAGCTCTTTCCCATCCCCACCCAGCTCACTGCTGTCCTTCTGGGCCCCAAACTCCCCCCACCTAGACAGCCTCCATGCCATGACCCCAATCCAAACTCAGTGTCATCTTCTGCCCTGCCCAGTGCCTTTCAAGTTAGGACCTCCCCTAACACCACCCTTCATCAGCATGGCATTTTCCTGTCACTCAAAAAAGCTGAGATTTAACTGCAAACTCCATCATTTTACCATACACAAACTATTCCAGATCTTTTATTTAAATGCAGAAACAAACAAACAAGCAAAGATGAGTTTTGATTCTGCCCAAAAGGGTATCTCCTACTTCTCCAAGAAGGCTGTTTGGCCCTCCACATTTACTCCTTTTCTTTCTTTTGTCAGCTCCTTCTTGATGAGAAAACAGTGCATCACATTCCAGACGAATCCATTTGTAAGACTTTTTTCTACAGGGGTGCCTCCACGCTCCTGCTCAGGTATACATGTAGTTACAATCATCTCCGCACCTCCCTCCTCCCCACTCAGCCGCACACCTGCATATCGGGAGGAGCTCAGAGATGTCCTCTGCAGAGCTCAGTGAGCTCATATGTCTGACAGGAGGGAAGAGGACGGACAGAGCCAGGCAGGAGATGCCAGCATAGGAGAGAGACGCAAGAGAGGCTGTGGAGCATCTGTAACTCCTGGGAAGGGACCAGGGACTCTCCTGAAACTTGGACCTCAGTGGTTAGAGAATCCTGGATGAGGGCTGCTCCTGGCCAGCAGTAGGGGCCCAGTGGCCCCCACCCAGGGGCATTCGTAGGGGATTTGCATACTGTACTGGCCAGTGGCCACTGCTGACAGGGGAGAGACTTGACTGGCAGGAGTCCCTGAGCCCCCTGGGAGGGCTGGCTATGAAGGACAGGCTTCTGGAGCCAGCAGTAAGGTCACCTTCACCCATGGGTGCATCGAGCCCTGGTGCCCAGGGCCAATGTCCACTGTTAGGTGTACAAGCCAGCAAGGGCCTATCCTCAGGCTCAAGTGGTATGTGAGAACAACTGTCATCCCTAGCAAGCCAGGCCAAACCCAGCTGTCCTTGGCAGTGCTACCCCTAGTGTGGGGGGCTTGCCCACAGTACCTGGGATTTTTGAACATTTCCATGAGATTCAGTGGCTCCCCAAAGTCCTAAAGAGATGGTGACTCCCAGCCATGCCATGCAAGTAGAGGGCCCACACACGACAGTCCCCTTGCACCTTAGATCTGCCTTTTGGCTGCTGCACTGGCTAGTGTCTCTCCTCATCACTGGTGCAAGGCAGGCCCAGCCTGACAGCAGCTCTGAACTGGAAACTGAGGCTGATCCCCGGGGAGCCCTGACAACAAACACACAGCTCTGCAGAGACCTGGGAGGGAGACAGACACTGGCAAATTGAATTGTAATCAGAGACTACATCTCCCAGCACTCAGAGACAGCTTCTGTCAGAGGCTGGGGTGGGATGGGCTCACTGGGACACAGGTAGAGGAGCAGAGGGGCAAAGGGGAAGTAGGGATTGGGGAGGGGACAGGACTGGAGGGGAGAAACATTCACCCAGCCCACCAAGCCCGTCCCTAGCAAACTTTACTATTGCTTGTGGTTCTTACATCAGGTCTCTCTGGCTCCCCTTTTCCTACTCTCCTAGCATTTTTCTTCCCCGTAGGGTCCACGGAGGAGAAGACTCAATAGAAAGATCTGTAAATGAATGCGCCCCCCCCCCCGGCCCTGGGGAATATATTAGAGGCTGAAGTGATGACCAAAACAGGACAGTAATCCAGGGACGACAGGGAGACGAATCAGGCAGGCTAGGCCACTAATGCCACCCATGCATCACAACAGGGGCCTGGGAACAGAGAGCCACTTCTCAGCCACAGACAGGACAGGGACAGAAGAAGAGAGGGGAGGGGACCCTGTCTAGCTCCTTTGTTCTCCTCTGCACGCCTGACAGCATGTAATTATTTCATTTCTTCATCTGTTCACTGGTGTGTTGCCTGCCCCCAGCCCTTGAGTATCAGCCTCATGGGGTGGGGGTGGGGGGCAAACTTGCAGCATCACTGGACATCCCAGCAGCCCCAAGATGTGGCTCAGAGCCCAGAGGCGACAACAGCACTAGACAAGCACTTGTTGAAGACATGAGGTGATGCATGAAAGAACGGGCTAGCAGGTGAGCAAACTGATAAGCGAAGTCATCCAGGGTGAACCCACAGCCTGCACCCCAGATTGTCTCGGAGAGGAAGCCATCTCTGGGGATGCTCAGAGAAACCCCACCTGGGCCCACACAACAACCTAAACTTTCTCTCCTGTTGTCTACTCTTTACTCCAGTGTCTTGCTGTTCCCTGGCCTTAGCCAGGACCTCTGTTCTGGTCCTCTAACCACTGCACCTGCCAGGGGACTTAAAAAGGTGTCTTGAGAGAGGTCAGCCCGACCCAGGCCCTTGATGCTTCCCCTTCCCCAGGGTGAGCAAACCCTGCTGTCCATTCTTGTTGGTGCTTTTTGTCTCTCCCTCTGGTCTTCCACCAGCTGCTCACTGTGATTTTTCTAAAGAACGAATTTGATCACAACATTTTCCCGATTTCCAGTCCTCAACAGCTCCCATCATCTCTGGAAAGGATGAAACTCCTTGATATGGAGGTAATGGCCTTGTACAACATGGACCCTACAGATGCTCACAGCCTCAGCTCACACACCAGTCCCATGGCATGAGAATGGATGACCACTGTACTCTTTCCACGGGTGAGGGATATCAAGCAGTTAAGTGGTGAACTCCGCCTTAAGCATAGTAATAAAAAATTATGATTAGAAGCCAGGTGGTGGTGGGGCACACCTTTAAACCCAGCACTTGGGAGGCAGAGGCAGAGGCAGAGGCAGGAGGATCTCTGTGAGTCCGAGGCCAGCCTGGTCTACAGAGTGAGTTCCAGAACAGCCAGGGCTACACAGAGAAACCCTATCTTGAACCCCTCCCCCAATCTGTGATTACAGCAAAAAATGGAGCCAAGTATGCCACACAGTTTCTCAGGAGGCTGAGGCAGGAGGACCACTTGAGCCCCTGAGTTCAAGGCGAACCTAGCAACACAGCAAGACATTGTCCCCAAAATTAAAAACAAAATCATGGATTCCCTTACTGATCCTGTCCAGAGCAAGTCACAACAGTAACCAGTTAACGCTCACCAGCTCTTAGACATCAGGCTGGTAGCCTGACCTTTGAACTTCTCTGTACCTCAGTCTCCACAAGTGAAAGATGGGGTTCACACTCACAACCCTCTCCAGTCTCCACTGTGAGGCTTCAGAAAGAAATGTGTGAGCATGCTCAGAGCAAAAGAGCGATGTCTGGGTCAGAACCCAGCTGCAGTGGCCTCTGGGGAAGACAGCATGTCCTGATGAGGGACTGAAGACCTCAGCCAGGGAGCAGCTGTCATTGCCCAGGATCTTGGAACCAGTGGGGAGGGGAAGCAGGGTGGCATGAAAGGATTTCAGGAAGGACCAGTTCTGGGAAGGACACAAGAATCCAAAATGGAGCCAGGGCACCAGCCAGGTATGACGGAGGGTGACATGACACTACAGGGTGCCAGGGAGCAGGCCTGCAGAGGGACCAGTCCATACTCACACCAGCACTTCTTCCATTCAGTGGCAAGAGATGCCAACCCAACAGTCTCTGCTTCAGTTGCTGCTGGGCCCTGTGCATCTGCTTGCTGGCCGCAGGCTTTCCTGGGAGGAGAAGGCAAGTGTCCCCACCATGTTAGACAGACAGGTGATGGGCAAAAGGGGTGCCTGGCACGGGGGGGCTTAGGGATTCCACACCAGTTGACTGAAGTTGCCAGCTGCAGCCACATAAATCGCGCCCTGGCCCAGGCTGGCGTCATTAACACGAAAGATTCCATCGCACTTTACAACCTCCCTGTCTTGTACGGCGACAGCAGGTAATTAAAACAATAATTGTTTTCTGATGTTGCTTCTGCTGAACGATAAAAGCTTCCAGTTATTTTCCTTTCACTGTGTGTGTGTGTGTGTGTATAGAGGGTGTGTGTGTGTGTGTGTGTGTGTGTGTATAGAGGGTGTGTGTGTGTGTGTGTGTGTATAGAGGGTGTGTGTGTGTGTGTGTGTCTGTGTGTGTGTGTATAGAGGGTGTGTGTGTGTGTGTCTGTGTGTGTGTGTGTATAGAGGGTGTGTGTGTGTGTGTGTGTATAGAGGGTCCGACCCAAGAAGTGGGGGTAGGTCCACAGGAGTTTGGGAGGTAATGAAGGTAAAGAGAGCTTTCTGTGTGGCTGTCACAGAAGGGAGGAACCTGGTTCTGACTTAATACACACACACACACACACACACACACACACACACACACGAATACACACACAGAGATGAATACACACACATACACACACGAATACACACACAGAAATGAGTACACACACACACACACACACACGAATACACACACAGAGATGAATACACACACATACACACACACACACACACACACACACACACGAATACACACACAGAGATGAGTACACACACACATACACACACTACAACACATACATATATGCATACATACATCATACACATAGACATACATACATGCATGAATCACACACCACACACACATACATGCATGCATACACACACAAACTCCACACACACATCTCTTTGGAGAGAGCCACACAGCTTGGAAGCCCCAGGAAAAAGAGAGGAAGATCCCAACCAAAGAAGGCTATCAACAAGGGACCCGAGGAGACAGTCTGCCTAAAGCCCTAGGGAGCCCTGCGCGGCGACTCCTGGTACACCTAGAGAGGGAGGCAAGGGCCACCCTGGAGCGGAGGTGACAGAGAAGGCAGAAGAGGGGTGAGGGCATTAACACACCTGCTCCCCACAGACCCATCCATCCATCATCCATCTCCCCACAGACCCATCCATCATCCATCTCCCCACCCCATTCCTCCACTCACCCCACACACATGATCAGCGAGGGTAAAAAAACAGTCCCTGCCCTCAAGAAACTTAAGCTTTAGTGGAGGGAGGTATAAAGTGAAGAAGGAAACATTTCAACAAAGAAGGCCTGCCCCACTGCTGATAATGTCACCAAGAAACTAAGGCAGAGAATGATGACATGCTGGGTGACTCTGGGGACCTAGGGAAGGCTGGACGGACATGGAGAAGCCAGGAGAAGGTGGAAGGTGAAGCTTTGGGCCCAGGACTGATCTGGGGATGTGTCCTGAAACTCCACCGTCCCCACTCCATCACGCTACTTACCTGCCTGCCTTTGCCACACTCCGCCCCGTGCATAGCAAGCTTTGGAAGTAAGGGCAGAGTGA
>NC_048596.1:273898050-273958050 GCF_003668045.3 Cricetulus griseus | reverse complement strand
GCAGGGTATATGGGTGTACGCAGGGCAGGGTTAGACAGGGCAGGGACTGCCTAGGCGAATTAAGGACATGGGTTTGTGGGGATGCATGAAGCCAGAAGTGAATGGGAGAAGGGTGTATGAGGCGTGAGCAATAAAGGCACACAGAGTGGCAAATGGTACATGGGCACTAGGGATGATGCCAACTGAAGTGACAGCCAAGTTCTAGCCCACCCGACAATGAGCTCACTGCGCTTGGCTCAGATCTTTTTAAAAGATGTATTTTTATTAAAGTGTGTGTGTGTGTGTGTGTGTGTGTGTGTGTGTGCGCGTGCTCACGCGCGCGCACACACAGGCACATGCTTAGGGCAGTGCTCTGGAGGCCAGAAATTTGGATCCCCCTAGATCTGGAGTTTCAGGTGGTTGTGAGCTACCAGATGTTCTGGGAACTACACACTCTTAACTGCTGGGCCTTTTCTCCAGGCCCCAGCTCAGATAGATACTCTGATATATCAAGAAAAGCCTTTGGCAGGGTGATGATGGTGCACACTTTTAATCCCAGAATTTGGGAGGCAGAGGCAGGCAGAACTCCCGTTTGAAGCCAGCCTGATCGACAGATTGAGTTCCAGGACAGCAGAGCTACACAGAGAAACCCTGTCTTGAAAAACAAAAACACAAACAAAGGCCTGTGATCTGGTTTTCATGTGGAATATGTTTTTCAGAATGCAACAGTTGCTGCTTGAGCTGAATGCCCTCACACAGGCCTCCTAGCCACCTCTGGATAGGAGCAGGAAGTTCCTTGATCAAGGTTTCAGAAAGTTGCTATATCAGCTCACAGAACCGAGAGCTCTAGGGACCAATCTCTGGGGGTTCCAAGCCAGTCTCTTCCTGCTGCCCCTCCGCACTCTCCTAAGCCATGGTCTCACTCCACTCATCACACAGGCTCTTCCACATAGGAGGAAATATTCCTGGCCCTCTGTCCCAGCCTGCTAACCCCTCTACCTCCAAATGAGGAGGGCCATTAGAACCTGATTGACCAAGCCGAGGCTGTGACCTCTCCGGACCAATCGCTGTGTCCAGGGTTTCTTCTGTAGTTTGGCCAGCCTGGGTCCCCTTGCTGACAGTTCCACCATCGGAGGGATGTGGAGGTGTTATGTCTGGACAAAGTATGTTAAGAGATCTAAGCAATGGGGAGCAGAGAAATTCCAAACCCTGGAAGTTGGGACATTGCTCCAACGAGCCCAGTTCCCTAAGGGAAGAACCTTCTCAAGCCCATGGAGGCCGAGTAAACCTAGCTTAGCTCCAAGCTCCTTTTACTTTACTACAGAGTCTTAGGCCACCTGCCACCTCCCTCAATCTCCCTGCTGGGTCCCAACAGGGCCTGCTGCAAACATTGCCACTGCCACGGCCACCTCTACCATTGCTTGTTAGGAAGGGCTTTTCTCCATGTGTCTCCTCCCAGCTGATCCAGACAGCTCTCAGTGCAGAGCAGGCCACTGTCCCCTGGGACAGCTCTCAGTGCGGAGCAGGCCACTGTCCCCTGGGACGTGGCTTTAAGTTAAGACAACACTGTTAAAATCCTCAGCTTGGTCAGAGCCAGCTTCAGCTGCTTATGATACAAGTCCACACAGAAGCCGCAGCCTGGTGGGGTGGGGTGGGGTGGGGTGGGTAGGGTGTGGCTACCACAATGGATCTTACGGTTTCTCCCCCAGCCCACCTCCCTATCCACTTTCTATTTCAGACATCACTTCCCCAGGCTCAGAGCTCTGAATCATGTTTGCCTCCTCCCGCTCCTTGCCCCCCACATGCACCATCCAGATGCAGCATCCTCATCTGCGGCGGCGTCTCCCACATCTCAGCATGCTCATTCGCGGTGTCCCCCACACCATCTATCTCTCTTACTCCAGCCTTGCTGCTTGCTCACTGGGAAGGGAGGCTCCGTCATTTCTTGCCTGGACGACCGTGCAGCCTCCCGGCTGGTCTCCTTGCCTCCAGCCTCTCCCTGCTGCCATCCATCCTCTTTGCACCGCCAGATCAATCTTCCCTAAGCACTGCTCACTGCCTGTCACTCCCCAGCTCAAAGACAGCCAGCTCCATTGCTTGCCGGCCCCCCACGGGCACCGTCTGCTCCAGCAGGCCTCTCTCACACACACAGGCCATCTCATGGCCTGTCCCTCTCCTCCTCCTCCTAGGACTCTCTGGCCACCACAAGCTGAGATCCTGGCTCATGTCACTCTCTGAAGCCCCAGGACATCAAGTGGTTTGTCCTTACCCAGCTTCCCTTGGCTCTTAAATGTGACTGTGGCTCTGCCACCTCTCTTCTCTGCAATCCTGGGGATCAGACCTGGCTTCTAGGCTGTCATAAGTCATACCTGGCCAAGTCACTCTGCGTGACTCAAACTTCACCTTATCAGCCTTCTTTCCCAAGCCTCCTCATGAACGCTTGTCACCCCAAAATAAGCACCTTCCCAAGATGACAGGCCTTGACACATTCTGCCTGTTTTGTCAAGCAAGACCCCCCTCCCTGCCACACACACACACACACACACACACACACACACACACACACAATCCAGGAGGCCAAAGCTAAAGAGCACACATGTGTGCAGTTGCAGACCGCCCGGCCAGCAGCTCATGCCCACCAAACATTTGCCTGGGCTGGCAAGGCTATGTGATCTCAGAGAAGTGCTCACTGGATGCTAGCAACCCTAGTCACAGGAGTCTTTCACTACCTGTATTACCTTCCAGGTGAGGAACCAGGCACAGAGGGCTTATATAATTATCTAACCTGAGCAGGGTGAGGTGCTGAACCCAAACCAGCAACTCCTGACTGACATTTAACCCTTAGCTCAACAGGAGAGACTGCTAGGAGAGGCCCCAGGCCAGCAGCAGTCAAAGACCCTACAAGGAAAGTCTGGAGACTTGTCCTCTGCTTGTCTGTCATGTTAAAGGGCTGGGACAGCCTGGTTTGCAGTTATGATGTACTGAGACCCGAAAATTCAGGCTCAGGAGAGCCAACTGCTATAATCTAGACTCTATATGCAAGCTGATACCGCACTGGCATTTGAAATAGGCTGTGGAAGAAATATTTACATCAGGAAAATTGTCGGTCAGACTTTCTGAGAACCTGTGCTCTGACCCAGGCACCAATCCTGGGGAAAGGGTGTCGACCCCTCTCAGAAGCTGTCTGGGTCTGAAGGGAAGGGGTCTCCAGAAGTCCAGGCATATGTGACCTGGATCCCAAAGGACTGGAAGGAGGTTTCTAGAAAAGTGTTGGTCAAAGACAAGACACCCCAAGCAGACTCAGCTTGTGAACAACATACTTAGCATGAGAAGATGGCCCAGGGCAAAGCCACAGGGGAGGCTTCACAGCCATTACACAGAGATGTGTGGGTGCAGGTAGAGCTGAGGCCCACAGGGGATGCCAAAGGCATTGGAAGGTGGGGGCACTGGGAAGCCCTGGCTCTGGGAACTGCTTTGCTCCTTGGTGTAGTTAGCAGGATTATGAAATGAATGGACAAAGTGGATGGCCGTCTCTACCCGTGCCTCCTGGATAGAGGCTTCAAGGAGTGGCAAGCCATCTGGATGACAGGACTCCGGGACTGTGGCTTAAGCCCAAGTATTCTACAGCATCATTACCTCTGACTAATCAACGGCTCACACATGAGTAGAGCATTGAGTTGGAGCAGTAAAAGACCAGGGCGTGGTCTTTGGGAGTGTCTGAGAAAAGAGATACTCCATTCATTTCCCCCCTACCTGGGCTAATGAGGATATTGTAGTCTTGGGAGACCCTGGCTGTCACTTGGGGACTGTGAGGGGAGAAGTTATTGGGGAATGACACCAATGCCCCAAGAACTGAGGCAAAAGATGGGTCTTGGTCACATCGTTCTCTGAATCCAGCCATGCCTGAGACCAAGGTTACCGCTGGCTTTGCCATTAAATTCCCTATTTTTGCTTAAATGAGAGTTGACTTTTTCCAATATTTGCAACAGATGCGCTTAGTGTCCCACGCTGCTTAGTGCTGAGTCACTGCCAGTGAGATGAGCTCCTGGGATGAGACATCACTGAGCAGGCTGGAGATATGCCCTGAGGAGGGGCAGGTGCCCTATCTTCACCAACACAGGGAAGCCATCTAGTGTGGTTCCTGAAGAAATAGCCCAGACACACCTGAAGGAACTTACTTGTTATAATAAAATAATTTTGAACAAGTCCCTTTGGCTTGAAGCTCCAGGGCATAGGTGAGAACCTCCTCCCTAATTATAATCACAGCCCTGTGACCTGGCCAGCCTTTTCCAGGTGTAGCAAACAATAACTTGGGTGAGGTCAGGATGTGAACGAGAAAGGTGGGAAGGACCACACAGAGCATGGCCGGCTTCCTTCTATCAGGCCAGGGAACATCCAGTGAGGGCCAACGGGACAGGGACACAGGACAGGAACTGGAATGTGGTCACTGGCAAGGCATTGATGATACCGCCAGGCACAGCCTAGCACTCACCATCATCAGGGTGCCAATTAAAATAAAAACCGGCAGTAACAGGCTGCAGCCACCCTCCTCCTTCCCACACAGAGTTCTCTCTCAGTAGAAAAAAATAAAAGCATTAGGAAGCCCATCGTGGCCACGCCTTTAATCCCAGCATTCAGGAGGCAGAGGCAGGAGAATCTCTGTGAGTTCGAGGTCAACCTAGTCTCCAGAGTAAGTTCCAGGACAGCCAGAGATACACAGTATAACCTGCTTTAGGGCGTCAAAGATCTCCGTGGGCCTCCAGCCTGCCTAGTGTTCCGGGTTTTGGAGCAAGCAGATGCTGCCTCATCTGCAAAATGGGAACGATGGCCTCAGCCTACAAGAGACGCTCGGACGGTTGTGGGCATCCTCCTGCCCCGGGTCTTGCACTTCACCCCTCACCCCACGTCTAAGGGGTGCGGGCAGGGGAGGTAGAGGCGGGGCTGTAGCCTGGTGGAGGCTGGACAGAGCTCCCCGGGCGGCAGCCAAGCGCTCAGCCAGGAACTTGTTAACAGACCCCGAACAAAGAGCCGCTAATCCTGCGGGCGGCCGCGGGCGGGCTGGCGGGCGGAGGGATCCCGCCCCTTCCCGGCTCGGCCCGGCTCGCCGCGCATTAATTAGGCCGCGCGGGGCGGGGACCGCAGCGCGGGCCTCCCTCCCGCGGGGGCAGCGCCCGGTGGGTCCGCTCCTCCCGCCGCAGCTAATTGCATCCCGGGCTCGGGGTCTCGCTGGCTCGCACGACTGCGGGTCACGGCCGCCCACGTGTCCCGCAGCCTCGCTGGCTGCAGGAACCCCGCCCACCCAGCCACCCTGACAATCGCGTCTGGGGCCGGCGGGCGGGCGGCGGGGGGTGCGGGTCCGGAGGCTGAGGGTCGGGTCACGCGGCGGGCACAATCACCAGAGACGGGAGAAGGAGCGGGAAGACACGCAGACCCCAGAAAGACCTTCAATGCCTCGGCTTCGTCCGGCTCCGCCCCAACTAGGAGAGGGTGGAGTCTAATCGGGGGCTACTCCCCCTACACGATCCCGGGTGGAGTGGCTAGGAAGGGACAAGGAGAGTTCACTTTGCAACCTGGCTCTAGGGTCTGGTGGGACACCGGGCCAAGAGTTCCCTTCCCAAGGTCCCTGTACGGTCCCTCAGGTATGTCAATACAGACAGACTCCCTAGCCCCTCATTCCCCAATCAGCTACGTTTTTGCCTGGAGCTCAAGGTGACCCTGAGCCTTCCAGAGAGACACAACGGTGACATCCAGACTGAGGAGGAACCCAGCTTTGGGGACTCACCAGTCAAGGTGATGGCTCACCTCTGGTGCTCCCACCATGATCCAATTAAGACAGGATTTTCAGGGTTTCTCCCCTACCAAAATGGGCCCTAAGACTTCCTTCCCCCCTTTTATGCTCTTCTGTAGGGAGCAGCTGCCACTCCGTCCTCCCCAGAACCTCCTGAGCCTCCCCAATCTCAAACAGGGCCAGACTGAGTCAGTCAGCAGGCACACATGGAGAAGGAAATGGCTTGTGTATGGCTCTGCCCTCTACATCCAACTGGCAAAGAAAAACAAGGCAGACACAGACGGGAAAATGAGCCCTCAACCCCTAGGCTACCCCTACCTAGTCGCTCAGCAATGTCTTCTTCTAGACAGTCACATTCTCCTGCTTCCTACCCAAGAAGATGGAGCCTGGTGCTCTACACTCCACAGTCAACTGCTCACATGTAGTCAGTGCCTACCAGGTGCTGGTACAGCGCTCCTGTAAGAGGAGCCCTTTATGGATGAGTTCTACACAATTAAACTGAAGAGGTTCAGGGAGAGTGGTTAAGAGGCATGGCAGGTGCCAAGGTAGAGATGGAGTCAGCACACAGTCCCAGGATAGAATGGACCAAACAAGAGATGGCAAGAACCCCCCAAACGACACCCTTTGAGCATGAATTAAAACCAAGTCCCTATAGCATGTAGAGCGGGGTGGTACTCTCCAGGGATGGCTGTGTACTTGGCTATGTAAATTTGTACCCTTAAGCAAGCCCATGCCTAGCCCTGGCTCAAACCTAGTCCCCAGAGCCTGCCAACTCCCCCATCATCTGCCTGAGATACGGGCTCTGGGTTTAAAATCTTCCCATGGCCTCTGCCCTCAATGTCTGGAAAAGGGGTAGGCCTTCAACACCCTGGTCTTGGGGACCCTGCTAATCACTAGAGGTACTCATAAGCTACAGCAGGACCCAGTTTCTAGGTTTGGGGACTGGAACTCACAGTTCCAAGCTTTGGCTCTGCCCCAGAAGCCACCTGGCTCCCAGGCAATACAGCCAGCCACTGCCAGGGCTGCTGGTGTCTTTGGCAGGTGTGAGCAGTTCCTGGGAGAGCCTGCAACTGAGTGCTGAGTCCATCCCGGGCTCCAGAGACCGTTTCCCTGGGCATCAGCCTCTGCCTGGGGCTAGCCATCAGGGTTAATCCAGAGAGTTTGAGCCGTTTGTCCGACATCACATGGAAATCAAACGACAGAGCGGGAACTAGGATTCACACCCACCCTGGGCTCTGTGGCCACATCCTGTGTGGTAAAGATGGAGTCAGCACATGGTCCCAGGACAGAATGGACCGAACAAGAGATGGCAAGAACCCCCCAAAAGACACCCTTTGAGCATGAATTAAAACCAAGTCACATGACACACGTAGAGCGAGCTGGATACGGAGTTCAGTTGTTCCATTAAGCCTCGTCCCTCTGTCCCATGTCGGAGCCTGGGCCCTGCTGCAACTCAAGACCCATCTCTGTCCTAATCCATTGTCTCAAGTGCCAGGAAAAACGGAGGCAGAAGGCAGTACTCCATGAGCCCCTGGGATGCTGCAGTGCACTCATCGGGTCAGACTCCATCTCATAGATGAGGAAACAGGCTGGGAAGGTAACAGTTACTTGTCCAATGATATGCTGCTTAAATTGCAAGACTGCTCTACTTGCCTTTAAAGTCCCTGCCCTGTCCTACCTGGCAGAAAGAGGCCAGAACTTCCCTAAGAGAGAAGGACCCTTGGGGAGGGGTGGAGGTAAGAGTTAAGAGGGACTGGGAGCCATGATTACAGAAAGCTGAGCTTCCACCTGAGAGGCAAGGGACATTGGGGCACAGCGGTCCTGGGACCAGACAACACATGGCTGATGTGCTTAGCAACCCAAATCCAGGTATCAACTCTGTTTGCACAAAGAACACTACTGAGGAGATCAATGTCAGGACAGGGACAGGGTGGGCTGGAACATACCCGCTCATCAGACACAGGCACACTTTTCTGGGTGGCTCACTAACATGCACCCAACGTGTGCTGGCTTGCTGTCTACATATATGTGTGACCTGGGCATGGTGCCTGCCCCCATGCGGGGCCTGGCCTTAGCAGTCTCTACTCTGACAGGGTAAATTTCTCTCTTCCTTCCCTGCTTGGCCTTCAAGCCCAAACTCCAACCAAGAAAAGAAGGAAAAGCATTAGACACTTGGCTGCTGTCATTTGGAGCATGTCAGGGGCAGAGAGCAGGACATATCGTGTCACAAGCAATGACAATGTTAGGGAATCCCTGGAGAAGGAAATGTCAGGACCAGAGGCATCACTGAGCCCTGTGGAGGAGGATCTGGAGAGGCTTCGGGGAGACCTCAAGTCAAGGCTGCAATAAAGGGCCTGGCCAGGATCGGGACAGAGCCAAGAGCTAGGGTGTCAAGTGGGGAGCATGCTGTCAAGGCCAGGTGGCACCACATTCTGCAAGTCTGTGAGCAGCTAGTTTGGTGGTGCCAGGCCCGCAGCAGGCAGAACCTGGCAATGCAGCTGACCTCTGGGTGCATCGACCAGGCGTTTCCTTCAGTCTCCCACCCCAGCCCAGCCAAGGGCTCAGACTACCTGTGGGCCCTGCAGAGCTATAGAGGGCCTTCCATTAGGCTTCCAGGGGCCTTAGGCTAAGAAGAGGTCTGGGGTGGGGTGTGGGGGGTGAGAAGATGGCCACTTTGGTGAGACAGGTGAGAGCTAAAGGAGCTGGGGGATGGGAGGAAGCAAAGAAGGCTAGGGACACAGCAATGTCACAAGTAAGACTGAGCCAGATGACTTGATGACAGATTAAATGTGAAGCGTGAAGGAGAAGGAGAGCCGAGGGACATAGTAAGGTTCCCGCCTCCTCCGGGCTGTGGGTGAGGGATGGCGGCAATGGTAGGGCCCTAGGAGGAGGGGCAGAGGGATTGGCTTGGCTTGGCTTGGCATGAGAGGGCCTGGCATTTGTGTGCACAGAACAGGTTCCTAGGTGGCAGCATTGGGGCCTTCATCTAAAAGGGCTGTGCACCCCAAGCTAAAGGAACATAGTGGAAGCCCGCAAGCCTGAGAATCATAGCAGCACCAGGCAGGAAAGGGGATGTGACAAAGACCAAAGGTAGCCTCCGGCTGGGGGTGTTAACACCAGGACCAACACTAATCCTGGCCTCCTGGAAGAAAGTCTTTCCCAACATGGGCAAGGGGGCCAGGGAAAGGTTCAGCCCTCTCCTGCAGTACCTAGGGCAGCCCACCCCATGCACAAGAAGCAAGAACTCTCTGTTCTAGAATAATGACCTCCCCCAGTCCTGTTAGCCTAGAGTCAGGTGGGCAGAAAGTCCAGCAGTCCTGGGGGTGGGCAGAGGAGAAACAAGGGCAACGTTAAGCCTGGAACCCCTCAGCTCCCACTTTCCAGGAGAGCCTGCCCCTCCATGCCGCTCCTCCCGAGGAGAATGGGGACACCCGAGACAGGAAGACCTGAGGGTAAAGAGTTGTATGTCCTGGCTGTGTGGACTGGCAGTGTATAAACGGTGAGTCAGGTGGGTGCCTGTGGATGCAGGCTCAGACAGAGGTATGCCCAGGTGTTTGTCTGAGGGGTGGCTTTGTGTAAGTGGTGGTATGTGATACTAGGTGACAAAGGATGGGTGCTTGGCCTGGAGGACAGAGTGCAGTGGCTCAGCAAAGCCGCCCCCACCATGCCCCTTTTGCCTGGTTGACCATTTTTCTCCCAGCCACTCACAGACACATTTTTCACTAGCTGCTGTTGCCAAGGAACTGATGGGCGGGTGCGGGAGCTAGGGTCATGGCAGGGGCAGTCTGCCTGGGTATCTGTCCACACATGCCCAGAGCCTGCGGGGGACAGTGAGATGGAGCCTCTTTGAGAAGTGGGGCTACTCCTACCCCCAGACCCTTCAGCAGCTCCTTCCACGAGCCTGAGAGTTAATGCCAGAGACAGGCTCGGTTCCAGAGAGCCCTGAGGCACTAGTGCTCACCTGACAGCCCTGGGAAACCTCAGGCCAGGCCCCAACAGGTGCCCTGCCAATGGGCAGTGCAGATCTCCAACTCCATGGCTTCTTGAGGTGCAATCCTTCATTCCTGGTGTCAGTGCCCTAACCTACCGGTGCCTGTCACCCCATCCGTGGTGCTCACGGATGCAACAGCTCACAGCTACCAACCACATGCATGCAGGATACCGGTACTCATCTGAACACACACACACACACACACACACACACACACACACACACACACGACAACACTGCCCATGCCACACCAGGTCCCCCATTTCCCAGGACACGTGTGGGTCCACAGCCTTCACACGTGCTCACGTGGAGAAAGGCAGCCTCTGACCGACCACACAGCCCTCTCACACACATCCAACTCAGTAAACATTTCCTGGGCACCTATTCAGTGTCTGGCAGCTCCTCCTCCGTGTGCAGAGGCACCGACGACTGCAGCTCCTGACCATGGCCAGTGGTGCAACTCACACCCCTAACAGGAATATGTACACATGCAATGACAGCTCAACCCAAGGATCCAGTCAGGATTAAAGGGGGAGGCCATCGGGAGGGGTTTGTTAAAGTGAGGGTGTAGGTTGCAAAGAGGAGAGGGAGATAGAGCATGTGGGACAAGAGGACTTGGGGGGCAGGACGTGGAGGGCAGTGAGGCAATGGTGGGTGAAGGATGCAGAGACTCTTCAAGGAACCAGCCATCAGCCTAAATCACCAGGTCCTTGATTGAGCTCTCTTCATTCTGGATTGGCAGTTGGGAAATCCACACCCTCAGGATGAACTGTGGCCTTGCCAGCCTGGGGAGCAACTCCCCCAAGCAGGTTCAGGGGGCATCGAGTATGGGGAATTGCTATTGTACCCTTCCCCATACACAGAAGCTCGGTGCTGCCAAATCTTTGGGCATCAGAGATTAGGGGACCCCCAAACACACCGCCCAGCCTAGGTGCAGGCTTCAGGAGAGCAGACAAAGCCTTTCTCCAAGCCCCCTCATGCATGGAGGTGGGCTAAAAGGCTGGGATATGAAGGGGCTGGTCAGGGTAGCCAACAAGACAAGTGGGGAGAAAACAGGACTGTGGAGTTTCTGAGAGGAGAAGCCCGCCAAGCAACAGCCAACAGCAAACAACTCCCCCACTTCCTCCTCCCCCTCCACCAGCGAGGCCAGGAGCCACAGTCCATCACAGGGGCCCCAGTGCTTTGACTGCTGGCTGAAAGAGCTGGGGGCTGTTGGATGCTTCCACGCCTGAGTGTGTGCGTGTGCAAGCGTGTGTGGCGGGGACAGAGGAGGACACTGTGTTCTAGACGTGGGCAGAGGCCAGGTGCCAAGCTGGGAAATTGTGAGTGGCTGTTTGGGGCAGTCCTACCTGGAAGAGCTATCCCCCCCCCCCGCAACACACACCCCATTTTCTGGGCATTAGTATATGGTCCAAACCCGCTAATCTTCGAGTCCGTCAAGTCTTGTATTTCTAGGGTTATTCCAACCCCCGACCATTCTCTGGGGCTGTAAAACCAGCAAACTTCCCCCCACCCGGAGGCGTGGGGCGTCTACACTCGCCAGCCCCGCGCGCTGACAGCTGTTCCTGGACTTGGCAAAACCCAGGCTTCCGGGAGAGCGCACCGGGAAGCTGCGCAGCAGCGAGAGGCAGCCCCCGCGTCCTGCCCGGCAAAGTTTGGCCTCCGGGGGCTGCCAGCCCGGTCGGCCGTGCGGGTCAGGGCCACCTCCTCCCCAGAGCTGAGCGTTCGCGCGCACGGTCCCCCGCAAGCCTCCCCAGAGCGCGCGCGGCGTGACTCACCCGAACCACGAAGCCAGGCGGCGAGGACTATGCCCAGGATCGCTGGCCACAGGCCGGGCCGGACGGCCATGGCCGCGGGCGGACGAGCGGGCTGGACTCGGGGCCCCGCGGGCGGGAGAGAGGCTGTCAGCGCCTCAGCCGAGAGCCCCACCTCGGGGCGCCCCCGGGGCCCATGCCAGAGGACGGCGCTGCCTCCGGGCGGCCGGCTGCGGGGCGCACGCGGCGCGTGGCTCCCCTGGGCACCCGGAGCGCAGCAATGCAGCCGGGGCACAGCCGCGCCGCGCACCCAGCCAGCCGCCGCGCGGAGCCCGCAGCCGGGGAGCGGGCCGGCGGGCGCCGCAAAATCCGGACTGGAGCGGCGGAGCGGGGAGGAGACGGGGCGGGGCGGGAGAGGAGGGGCCGGGCGGCGCTGCGCACGGGGGCCACCCCCGGCACCGGGGATCCCTTCGGGCAACGCCTGAGGCTCCCCCAGGGAGGAGCTGGGGTAGTGGGCGGGGAGGCCTCCCACCACCCCTCGCCGTCTCCAGGGACAGAGACGGGAGTCTGGAACCCGGAGTGGATTGCTCTTCCGGATCCGGCATCGGCCCAACCCGCCGGTCGGCGCACAGGTGGCCCGGGAGGGGCCCCGGGCTGCGGCGACCCCGGCGCAACGCCAGCCTGCGGAGAGCAGCCCGACTCTGGAGTGCCCCGGGCAGGTTCCGCTGCAGTCCCGGCTCACACCCCTGCCTCCAGGCTGCGCTCCCAGGTCGTCAGCGCGCCGCCGCACTGAGCTAGCGCGCGGCTTGGATGGGGGACTGCAGGAGGGGTCCGGGGGGGCCCAGCGGGGCTGGCAGGAGCGGCCAGGCCCCCAGTGTCGCAGCCCCTAAGCAGCCTGGAGGGCTCCAAGGGCACGCGTAGCAGCGTGGCCCCAGGTTTCCCTAATCCCTTGGCGCTGTTGGCCCAAAGGAAACAACCTTAGGGCGCAGCGCAACCTGCAAGGCGCGTGGTGTTGTTTGCGCCCCGAGCGCGCGCGGCGCTCGAGTCGTGGGCGTGATGCAGGAACCAGAAGGGCTTTGGCAGCTACAAACTCCTGGGGTAGATTGGAAGCGCCTTAGTCTTCTGGCTCTGTGACCTTGGGCAAGTCACGGGCGTCTCCGGATCCTGCTCAATGACCGCTGCTGGAATCTCCTATTCCCCACCCCCATTCCCTAACTGGTTAAAATAAACAGAGGGCTGCCCTAGAGAAGAGAGATAAACGCCCTCACTGTGCACGGGGTGAGGGATCTGAAGGAGAGGGTCCCACTCCCGGTCAGGAGGGGAATGAGAAGGGTGAAGATGGTCGCAAACTCAAACGCCTACAGCACCGATCGATAATATAAATTGGTGCTGCAGGCTAGACGATATAAGAATGGTCTTGGCTTCCACAAAGAGATATGAGCTCTCCTATATTTCTTCAGACACGAGGCCCTCTCTCGGTCTGTCTTTTGTTTCCCACTTTTGATAGAGAAGGTTATGAAAATTGTTTCTTCTTCTTCTTCTTCTTCTTCTTCTTCTTCTTCTTCTTCTTCTTCTTCTTCTTCTTCTTCTTCTTCCTCTCTGTCTCTCTCTCCTCTCTCTCTCTCTCTCTCTCTCTCTCTCTCTCTCTCTCTCTCTGTGTGTGTGTGTGTGTGTGTGTGTGTGTGTGTGTGTGTGCCACAGCCAAAGCTCCAGATGTGCACCTACAGATCTCGAGCCTCAGGGCCAGGCAGGAAGGGAGACAGGGCACAGGATCATATCTAAATGGCTCTTCTGTTTAAGTGCCCCTGGTGGGGGAAGTTGCGGCCCCAATTGGCTTTATTTTCCAATTTTCAATAGAAGCCTTGTCAAGGAAAATGATTTAAATTTTTTAAAGGTGCGTGTTAGTTTGTGTGCCTGCACACATGGGTGCATTGCATGGTGCCTGTGTGGAAGCCAGAAAACAACAAACCTATGGGAGTCATCTTTCTCCTTATGTGAGACCCGGGATGGAACCCAGGTTGTGAGACTTGGTGGCAAGCCCCGTTATTCACTGAGCCATCTTGGTGGCCCCAAAATTGATTTTTAATACATGTGTATATTTATAACCCCTTGTAACCCAGGTGACTGCACTCCCCAACTTTAGCTTTTTGAACTCTGCTTTGGGTGCTGATTATACATTAGAGAGGGGAGCTGATCTGCTCAGTGATCCGGAGTGCGTGTGTGTGTGTGTGTGTGTGTGTGTGTGTGTGTGTGTGTGTGTGTGTACAAAAGCAGTGTGCTGTATGCCCAAGCTATTCTCATTGATCCTATTAGTTAGTACCCCTCCAGTGATCTCCTGGACATGAATTTGGGTTCCAGAGTGTGGAGGAAATGTTGAGGGCTTGGGGTTTAGACACTGAAAGGAGGTGGCTGGGGAGTAGGCCCTGGGGTGTATGAAGAAATTACAATGCATTTGATGGAGCCTGCTATGCCCTTGCCCACGTCTGTAGTCTGCTTTAAGCAGTACATGGAACCCTATTAAATCAACATTTCCATTGTCCAGATGAGGCAGCTGAGACCTGGGCAAACTGTTAAGCTAGCTGAGAAGGGACTCGTGGGCCACACATTTCCTTCTCCCCAAGCTTCTGCTTTGGGGTTAGAACCCGAGAATAAGGTTAAAGATACGGAGAATCCTTTCTTCTCCTCTCATCTCTCCGCCCCTCTCTTTCCTTCTAGAGTAGAGAGGCCTGTGTAGCAGTCAGGATAGAATAGGTTTTGTCATGGTAACAAATGGTCCCCAAAGTATCAGTGGCTTTCATCAACAAAGATTTATTTCTCACTTGTCCACTGTGGATCTACTGCTCCAGGTCATGTTCACTGGAGGACCCAGGCTACCAAGGAGACAGAGGGACAAAGGACTCTAGCCATAAACCTGACAGCAGCGAATGGCTTAGCCTGAAAAAGGACATGCCACTTTTAACTAAAACCAGGTCCCTACTTGAGAGAGCCTGGGGCACAGAGCTACCGTTACTGAATGGCACTCAGGGATGTGCACAGCCTGCCTGTGGGGTGTGACCTCGCTCCAGCCATCTGCAGCTCCCTGGGCCCATTTCCACAGAAGCCACGCTGCTCCTTGATTCCAGGCTTTTCTTCTTTTTTCTTCCTAGAACACTTTATCCTCTGCCTTTTAGATAGCATGTTCCTTTTAGTCACTGGGACCTCACCTCAGCTGTCCCCTAAGTGGCACTCAGGCATGGCATTCCAGTAGAAAGAGGAGGAGGGATGCTTTGTGACTGCCTCACCTGCTTTCTGTTTATGAAGCCTGCCACAGAGCTGCCAGGAAAGGGCTTGTCTTACATCCAGGTGGGAGACAGGCTCCCGACATCACTACCCTCCTTTGCCTTCCATTCTGCTAATCTCGGCTCAGACAGTGTGAGCTCAGGCCTATGCCCCCACAGAAGCTACAGGCTCAAAGGCCATGTGGAACCAACCTGCCTCCAACAAGTGTTCACAGACCCCTCACCCCCCACTTCAATAAATCAGAGACAGGGCACAGAATTCACCAGAACCACTTTGCCTGCCAGAGATGCCTCTTCTCTAGGGAACAAGAATCTGACCCCTCATTGGCTCCCCAACTGGGCCCACACCATCATGCCTCCCCCGCCCCCCCCCAGTTCTGATGTTTCAGAAGACAAAGCATGGATTTTTCTCCTCTAGACCAAATGTTTCTGTCCCAGCTGCTAGTATGTCAGTAGGGTCTGGGCCCTGGCCTGGTTACTGGGACCATCCCCCTTCCAACAGATGCTCCCCAATAAGGACAGGTCTTCCCCAATAAGGGGTGCTCCCCAACAAGGGCAGTACTTTCAAGACATTTGCAGAGCATCGGCATGTCTGACATGCAGTGGTGTTGTAAGCAGCAGTCAGCCAACAACATCACACCTCCTGACACCAACTGGAGGGGAGGGAGCCCGAGGCTGTGGAAAGGCCATCTTTCGTGTGGAGATGTGCCCAAGTGTCCATGGTGTTGGGCAGAATGCTTTGTTTCTGATTCAGGGTGTGTGGGGCATCTGGGTATCTGAGCAACACCTTCTGCCACCCGTTTCTACTACTGCAGTGGTCAGAAGACCCACCGCACACCGAGGAACACTGACCTGGCATTTGCCACAGGCACTGTCAAGCATCCGGGCTCCCCCACCTCCCCGCAGACTGGACTGCCGACTTCCTGTAGTTAGGAGTGTCGATTCATCCCAGCCCCATTCTACGCCACTGCCTCTAATCCCTCTCCACATGGAACTCTCTTGGGAGGTGGGTGCCATCAGGCAGAGACCTTGCTATTTTCTTCAGCTTCTTGTCATTCCCAGTTGAGACTGGGGAGTCATGTAGACTTTCATCCATGTCCTTTCTGAGAAGGACCTGAAGCCAGAGGTGATGGTGGAGCCCGGCAGCCCTCCACTCAAGACTCTTCTTGCAGGCTGCCCTTTAGTGGAGAATTGCCCTTAGTTCAGCCTTGCCTCTCATGACCATCGTGAAACTCATCTTTCAGATTTGCACACTTCTCAGCATCCAACTTTTTGTGTCTCAGAATCAGTGTTTTTGTTTCATTTGAAGGACCACTCCTGCTTTCAGCACACAAAATCCATTTGCTCAACCCACCCCAGTGCCAAAACACGGAGGGAACTTCTGCCTGGCTGACCAACACCCGTGATTCCCTGAGCTACAGAGACAGGCATGGAGTGGGCACTCACTAAGGCTCATTTCTGGAGCTTTTGCTGCACTAAAGAGTTCCCTTTCTTGGGGACATGGTCTGGTCATGAAGCTCTTGCTGTGTGACATCCGCTGAATGGCACTACAGACACGTCTCAGACAGAGGCATTGGCAGAAAAGCCAAGCCTAAAGAGGGCCTCAAAACTGTGGTGTGTCATCCAAACTGCTTTGGGGGCTGCTAGGAATACCCCTGGAACTTCCTATTCTCTCAGCCAGCATGTCCCTGTTTTGATTGTTTAAACCCATTTGGGTTTCTGTCATTTGCTTTAGAAAAAATGACACGTGATTACTCTTCATAAGGGTTGGGTGTGCACCTCAGTTGGTAAGGTGCAACTGAGCATGCTCAGAGCCCAACACTGTTTCACCAGGCAGGTAGCAGGGACCTGCAATACCAGCACTGAGGAGGTGGAGGCAGGATTTGTAGAAGGTCTTCCCAGCTATATAGTGAGTTCGAAGTTATCCTAGGATACATGAGACCCTATCCCCCCCACACAAATTATGCTTTATTAAAGTCTGTTCTAAGCTGCATGCTGTGGCTCACACCATCAGGATAGGAAGCAAACTAGGAGGAAACCAGTCCCTCAGCAGACTGTGGCTGCCTCACCTCGGAGGTTCCAGGACCAAGGACAGCACCCAGCACACTCTGGACAGCCGTCTGTCCTTCTGTTTCTTTCTTTCATTTTCACAACCCTGGCAAGGTAGAGCCAAGTTGTGTAGATGTATAGCTTGAGGCTCAGAAAGGGTACAATGTGTCTGATGCTTCTTATTTGGTAAAGACTCAAACCTGAAGTCACTTTAGAAACGTTTTCTGAGTGACTGAAGGGTGTTAGTCTAACAAATGGGACTTTTAGAGACACACAGTTCTATGCGCATGTGCAAACACACACACACACACAAACACACACACACACACACACACAGAAAGAGAGAGAGAGAGAGAGAGAGAGAGAGAGAGAGAGAGAGAGAGAGAATACACATACAGAGACAACCTTCCCCAGCCCTGTGACATTCATGACATTTCAGTCTCTAAGGTTTCCCTGGCTACAGAGCCCTTGTTTCTGGTTTCCCCACTGGGCACTTTCAGGTAGGTTTGTAGGGGGCAGAGAGTGCCAAGAAGGAAGAGGTGAGGGGATTGGACCATGCTGGAGCTTGGCACCATGCCCTCTGCAGATGACCTGATGAGTATTTTGCAGAGATAATTTCATTAGCGTCTCTGGGAGATGAACAATTAGCAAGATGTTAAAGCCCTGATGCTTTAAAAGCTGCAGAGAAGGAAGAGGACGCCTTTCTGTTCCCCTCCACCTCAATCTTTCACTCACATACTTCTCATGTTTCCCTTGCTCACTGCCATTCCCTCACAGAGGTACCTCTGCTCCAGCCTAGCCAACGTGCTCCCGGCCTCCTCCTCCCTGCTCCCTCCCTCTTCCATGCTCCCATCAGCCTGTGCTGGATCTCTGCCCGCATTGCATCAATCGGTCCCCTGTGCTCTGATCACTCAGACACCCAGGGCTGAAGCTTGGCATTGGTCCAGCCTTCCAAAGGCACTGCTTTTCTCTCTAAACCAGAGAGGGCAGCGCCAGGTAAGGCTTCTCTGTTTGGATTGATTTTGCTACCAGGTCCTTGGCAACTTCCAGTAGAGATTGGGGCCCCCTATTGCAACCCCAGGGCTGGTCCAAGAGGCAGAGTGGAGGAAAGTTCCTGCCACCTGTCCTTGTGCCCGGTACACTGTGTCCCAGGGCTGGGCAGGGACTAGTGTTCACAAAAACAAGACTTGGGTCAGCAGGAAGGACGTTTGTGGCTTTATCAGACAGATAGAAATGGGACTCCAGACACCCAGGTCAGTGTTTGTCTCTGACTACAGCAGTGTATCTTGGTCTTGGGGACACACCTCTCATATGTCTCATGTGTCTTGGACATAATAAGGGCTCTGTCCATCCAGCAGCATTATTGGGGAAGCCCCCACTCCACACAGGCAGTGCTGCTGTAGGGTTCTGAGAGTGAGGCCTCAGCTTTCATGGCTGACATCACATCTCCAGGGGCAGCAGATAGATAGATGCTCTCCAGTCAGACCAGATGGTCACTATGGAGAAGCCCCAGAGCTCTCCGTTAACCAAGGCATCAGAATCTCCCAGAAAAGTGTAGAAACTGAGTTTCTGACCCCTCCTCAAGTCTGCTGGTAGAATGTTTAGGGGAGGGTCTGGGAACCTCTGAGGGTTTTGGATTATTTATTTTAGAGCCCTTTTGTTTTTAATATAAAATATTTGTATAAATCTTTGAGGATTTCATACATGCATATGAAGTATTTTGGTAATATCCACCTTATTCCCCTCCCTAACTCTTCCCAGGCACACCCCGTCCCACAGAAATCTGTGTTAAGAGGTCTCAAGTGGGCCCTGGAGACTTGGGACCCTGCACACACATGGGTAGGAAGAGAAGAGGAAGCCATTTAACCTGCAGTGGGAACTCCAATAGCATGGTTCAGTCGTCAAGGACTAAGGCACTTGTGGAGGGCAAGAAACGTCTCTTTTTATAATGCATGGATATAGAAGCTATGCAAAGCAGACACACAATGCACTGTGTGTTATACAAGCTATGCAAAGCAGACATACAATGTACTGTGTGTTGGCATTTCAGGCATGGCTACAGAAAAACCATCTACAAAGGTTCCTTGTGGGGAGACAAGTAAAACAGATTGAGAAACACCGCTCACCACCGACAGGGGTGAAGATGTACAAGACACAGTACTCACGCCCGTGACTAATGACACACGCATAAATGAACACACAAGCACAACCCACACACAGACACACATACATGCCCAGCCCACACCCAGATCTGCACACACAAGCACGTGCATGCACAAATACCCTGGTAAGTATAGCTGGATATAAATACACATTCATATCACACACACACACACACACACACACACACACACACACACACACACCACACATATGCAGATACACTCGGCTGCAGCCCACACAGGCATCAGGAGACTCCAACAGCACTGCAATAGTGAAGAGGAGACTGGGTTAGGATTTTAATAAGCTCTTACACAAATAAATATATAAAACCTGGCTACCAGGGGCTGTGGGCTGCTTCTTACTGCAGTGACGCTCCTGGCCTCTGGTCTCTCACCAACAGACGGGCCATGCAGCTATCTTCACGTGTGGTCACTGTGCTCGCATGCAGGGGAGGGGTCTTCTGAGATGAGTGCATGCCCACGCGTGAAGGAGGGAGGCCCACAGAGGCAGCATCTGGGAAGCATGCGTTGGCACAGGGCAGAGGGGCAGAGGGCAGGGAGGAGCACGGACGATGTCTAGGCTCTCAGAGAACTCAGCCTTCACATCATCAAGTTCTGTTTACCTTTGCCAGAATGTAATAACCACCAGGAATACATTGCTGGATCCATAAATGGACAGATGAACGGAGTCTCAGAATCCCTCGATTCGGCCATGACCTGAGGAACCTGGTGCTCATTTCACAGACGAGAAAGCTGAGGCAGCCCTGCACCTCCCCTGCCCCCAGCATTTGGAAGCTGAACCCAAGCTTTCTGGCTCCCAGGCTGTGAAACAGGTGCATGGGGATGACTCAAGCTGATTTCCCTGTGACCTGCCCAAATCACCCCAGTCACGTGTCACGAGACCCTTATTGGAATCCAGCACCCATGAAAAGACCCTCTAGCGAAGTCCCCAATACCTCCTCCCCACTTTTCACTCTGCTTCTCCCTTGTGCTCCCAAGTGCTTGACCCTCAACCTCTGCTTCCCAGGTCCCTGAGGGCCAGCCAGAGTCAGCAGTACAAAGACGATCAACAATGCTCGCCCAGCACAGCACTCTGACTCAGCCCCTTGGGGGCTGGTGCAGACTGTGTGCCAAGGTTAATTAAACTAGTAATTAGAAGGAGAGATGCTTAATCGATCTGGTTAATAAAATAACCCCCTTGCGGGAGCATGTGGGTGCTGTCACTCTGCCGGGCATTATGGGATCAGCCAAGCATAATGCTCCCTCTGTGACTGGCTCCTCCCCTCCCTGCTCTCCAAGTACCAGAGCAAATCCCTGGGTCCTCCTCAGAGTGGGACCTTGGAAGCAGCTTCAAGGAGCATCAGGCCTGAAGAGACAGCTTGGGTGCTGTGTGCCAAGGTATCAGCAAGATGAAGAGTCCTTCAAACTGTCTTCCCAGGTAGGTGTTGAGGCCTTAGGGCCGCCCATGTCAGCTAGGAGCTTTTCGTGGCCTGCTCTGTACCTTCCCGCCACTCTCTTTGAAGACTGCATCTGTTGGGTCTAGCCCTCACATTCAAAATCATTTCCTCAGTGAGTATCTTTTAAAATTAATTTTTAATTTTACATACTTAACTGGAATACTTTGTTTCATGTTAGAAGAGGGGGAATTAGAGAAAGAGCAGAAGGAGAAGAGGAAGAGGAAGAGGGAGAGCAGGAGGGAGAGGAGGAGGGAGAGGAAGAGCAGGAGAAGGAGAGGAGGAGGAAGGGATCTGCCCAACCGCAGGCTCTCATGGGGAGACCCCGGGTGGTGGTGTGTGGTCCTCTCCCCACATGCAGGCACATATGTGGACGTAGCTCTCCAGGTAGCTTTCCCAGATGGGAGTTGTCGTACTGTTGCCTCCCTTCTTCAGAGTGCTCCCACCACCCCTCATCACTCAAGGACGATATGAAACACTTGCTGTTTTCTTCAATCAGATTTCACCAAGATGGAACTTTCTGGAAGAGGGGAAGAGCCTCCTTTGCCCTGAGGGCCTCATGGTAGAATGGTCTGGGGCCTGATGCCAGGCCTCCCCTCTACTCAGTTCCTCCTCCCTGCTAGTGCTCCTCGCTTTCTGTCTAGTGCTCAGTGATCAGAGCCAGGCAAGGCCGCAGCAGGGTCCCTTCCCTCTCTAGTGCTACCATTCAGACAGCACCAAGGTTCACAGACGCCTGCTCGTGTGCAAGGATGTCACTGGGGACGCCCGATTCTACCCTCACAGCACCCCCCCCCCCCATGCAGCTCAGCTCAAACACAGTCCTCAAAACTCCAGATTCCTCTTCTCCCCTCAAAGACCCGTGCTGGAGGGGCAGACCCCAGTGATCTCCTCTCTGGGGGATTCTGGGAGGGCAAAGGTGCCTGGCATCTTGTCAGGCAAGAGGGACTCATGGAGATCCCTCAGCTCTGGCAACCATGCAGGTGACCCTGCTGACAGGACCGCAAGGACAGGCAGGGTTTCGCCAGCCTTCTAAAGGCTAGTTTAAGGGGGTCAGAAGTCAAGTGAGTTAAGCAACCAGAGCAGATCACACTGAGGCTACAGTGTGGCAGTGGAGTCTGGGGTGCTATCAGCTGTCAGATTCTCAAGTCAATTTCTAGTCTGAAAGGAATAACATGTTTACTCACAAAGGAAAAGACACAAAAGCAGGAGAATGAAGATGGGAGGAGGCAGACGGGCTCAGCCCAGCCTGCTGCCTCGGCGACCTGTGTACTCTTGGGCGGGTCACATCTCCAACAGAGCCCTGTCCACTCCCGCTACACACAGCCACAAGCACACCACCTACCCTCTCTCCCAAGCCGACACCCACCCATCTGTTCATCACTCTCTTTGTTCACTCAAGTCCTGGTTGAGCAGCCTGAGCATGAAGTCTGAAATGCTCCCAAATGCCAAACTTTTCACCCACTAACATGACCACACCGTGAAAATTCTGTGCCATGAAACTTTGTTTCATGTGCAAAATTATTTAAAATATGGCATAAGATTACCTTCAGGCTCTGTGTATCAGGTGCATAGGCAAATGTAAATGAATCCCATGTTTAGTCTTGGGTCTAACCCCAAGACAGCTCATTATACCTGTTCAAATAATCCAAACTAGGAGAAGAAATTCCAAAATCTCAAACACTTGTGGTTCCAAGTATTTCTGATAAGGGTTACTCAGCCTGCATTATCACCTGCCCCTGACGCCACGCCTGGTGCTGGCTGTGGAGTCTGTCTTCTTGGAACAGTGTTCCAGTGGAGACAGGCAACAGGGTGGATGAGAAGTATAAACGAATTCTCGATTGTAAAGAAGATAAGAGAGAGAGAAAGTGGAAAGATGGCATGAAGGGAACGTTTGAGAAAGTCTGCTGCTTCAGCGGACACAGAGACCCTGGGGAAAAACACCAGGGGGGAGGGGAGATAGCAAGTGCAGGGCAGCTCAGCTTGTGGGGATCCAGCTCAGGCTGTTATGAAAGCCAAGGCCAGGCTTTGGTGGAGCGTGTGGAGCGTGTGGAGCTGGTGGGAGGGGGTGGGGGCAGAATTTGAGAGATGTCAGGGGACCCAGATCTCCAGAGTTCTGGAGGTGGAGAAGGAGAGTCTGGGCTCAGCCCGAGAGCCATGGGGAGCCAGCAAAGGCATGCAGTCTGATTGGCACCCTAACCCATCTGTCCAGCTGTTGCCTCGTAATGATGAAAACTGGGGGCTTGTAACTTGGATGGAGCCGAAGTCAGGGTCATTACTGTAAGTGCAAGAGGCCTGTGGTGGAACCACACAGGAAGGAACCACAGGCTGCTGTGGAACACGGCTGAGCGGGAGGCGCAGTGGAGCTCCAGGTTGGAAACGAGGAAGGGATAAGCCTCTGGGCCCGCGAAAGCCACGCTAACACTTCACTTCATTACAGGTGTCACGGGACGCCGTGGAAGGGGGCAGCAGATGGGGCATAGACAAATTGAATTCATTCTAGAAAGAACCATGTGGTGGCTGTGGGAGGATGTGTACCAGGAACCCAGAGTCCACCCTGTGCCCCCAGGCTAGCTGTTCAGCTGCAGGTGCCTGGGAGCAGCTCTGAGCACCCAGGAAAGCAGTATGGACAGCCTTCTGTGGACGCTGTATGGACAGGCTTCTGTGGATGCTGTATGGACAGGCTTCTGTGGACGCTGTATGGACAGGCTTCTGTGGACGCTGTATGGACAGGCTTCTGTGGACGCTGTATGGACAGGCTTCTGTGGACACAGTATGGACAGGCTTCTGTGGACGCTGTATAGACAGGCTTCTGTGGACGCAGTATGGACAGGCTTCTGTGGACGCTGTATGGACAGGCTTCTGTGGACACAGTATGGACAGGCTTCTGTGGACGCTGTATGGGCAGGCTTCTGTGGACGCTGTATGGGCAGGCTTCTGTGGACACTGTATGGACAGGCTTCTGTGGACGCTGTATAGACAGGCTTCTGTGGACGCAGTATGGACAGGCTTCTGTGGACGCTGTATAGACAGGCTTCTGTGGACGCAGTATGGACAGGCTTCTGTGGACACTGTATGGTTCTCCCACACCTCCACAGCCTTCACTTGCTGACTCATCCCCAGGGATTAGCAACCTTTGGAGATGCCCCGCTGCTTCTCGCTATCTCCATGGAGTTGTGCAGCCCCGCTCTCCTGGACTGTGCTCCAAGAAGATCCTTTCTCCCAACTCAGGCCCTGCTCCCTGCCCTGTCCTGCCCCACTGTGCCTGTGAGTGTGTGTCCACAGGCCCAGATGCATATGAGTACACGCCTAAGGGTGGCAGGAGAGGAGAGGCGGAGGCCCTGGAAGGGACCTGCTAGAGGAGGGGCAAGCCCCAGAGCTACAGGAACCTGGCTGTCTGGCAGCCTTGTCGGTTCCCATCAGGAGAACCTTCGCCTTGCAGGCTATTTTATCTGTGTTTATTTGTCTGTCTTCCTGTCTTGCTCGATCTTCTCATGTGTCTGTCTCTCAGCCGTCACATGCTCCTCGGCTGGAGCCAGCGGTTCAGAGACAAACTCAGCCTGCCTCCTTCTCCGGAGGCCAGGCTTACACACGCGAGAACCCAGCAAAAGCAGCTCCTGGGCCTCACAGCACTTCACAGTTTGCATTTCTCCAGCCCACGCAAGAGTCTAATTATATCCCTGCCTGTTCCCAAAGGAGTTTAGTCGCTGGCCCTCCGTTTGTTCTTCACAGTGACATTGTGGGTTAAGCTGGCACACACTTAGCTGGGGGCAGCTGAGGAATCCAATGTCAAGGTCACGGAGCCTGTGTGTGCACGGATGTATTCTGTGTGCAGAGGTGTATGCATATGCACAGGTGTGTGCTCAGGGATATGTGTGCCATGTGGTTGTGTGCGTATGCACACGTGTACATTTATGAACACGTGTGCCTTTGTGTGTGCACATGTTTTTGCATGCACATATGTGTATTCATGTGTGTTGTGCATGTGTGTTTGTGCATGTGTGTGCATGCATCTGTGAAGATGTCTTTGCATGAACCCATGGATGTATATGTGTGTATACTCATATAGGATGCATATACCTGGGACATGCATGTATGAGCATGCATTAGTACATGTCCACAGTGTACATATGTGTGTGTGCACACATATATGTGCAAGCATTCATGTGTACACATGTGTGTCCTTTGTGAGTATGCATGTATGCATTTATCAGTGTGTATGCATTGATGTATGAGGTGTATGCCTGTGTGGACATGAATCCCTATGCAAGCATGTGTATGTGCATGTTTGCATATCTGTGTGTGCCTGCATGCGAGCTTGTCACGAGCATCTGTGGTTTTCATTGTGCATTGGCACATGTGTATATTTGTGTCAGTGAGTATGTATGTATGTGAATTTGTGTGCATGTATGTACATGTTTGTGGATGACTTATGTTCGTGTATCTGTGCATACATGTACATGTGTATTGGACATGAATGTATGTGGGCACATTTGAATGTGTATGTGCCTATGTATACACAGTCATATGTCCTCATTGTGCACCTGCTTATGTGTTCATGCATGCATGCTCGCTCATATGTACCTATATACTTTTGGATGATAGTTCTTGTGTGTTCACACATGGATGTATACATGTGTAAACACATCCATGTGTGCACATATATGTTGTCAAATGGTTATGTGGGTGCATTTACCTGTATCTGTGTGTGCATGCATGTATCACCTTCTCACATGATTTTATGTGTGCCTGCACACATGTGCATACACATGCTTTCATGTTCTTGTGTGTATTCCTGTGTGCACACATGCTTGTATGTGTTTGTGTGCGTGTGTATCCATGTGTGTGTGTACACGTGCATTTGTGTACACGTGCTTGTGTAGGGGCTAGGTGGTGAGGGCCAAGTGACCCTCACCCTAACCCTGTCATGAGGACCTGGGGTTGTGGCACAGAAGCAAGGGGCTGCTCAGCTGCCAGCAGGTGACAGGATGACTTGAAGCCAGAGCTGCAACAAAGGAGGAGAATAGGGGGGACAACGAGGCTTGGCAACCGCTCTCCCAGCTGCTCTGGGTTTGAAGCAGGGCCACTGTGCTGGCTCCAGCACAGCGCGAACAGGTGGCCGCAAGATTGGCACAGCCAGGAAAATCCATCTTGTGGGGGCCAGAGCACAGCAGAACAGTGGAGAGGGGAGGGGAGGCAGGGCTGAGGGGAGGGGCTGCAAGGAGGAACCCCACCTCTTGTATGACCCCTCCCCCACACTGATACCTGCTACCTCTGCCCCTCCAAGCCAAGGTACTCAAGAGCCTTCAGAGACAGTGAGCTGCCCTGGTCCCCTCAGCAGTAGGAGCCCACAGGACGACTGCCTCTCCTCTTCCCTGACGTCTATAGCTTTCAGCTAACTAGTACCAGCGGGGCTGCTGACACAGAGAAAACTAAGTACCTTGGGTGAAGGGAGAGGCACTGAGAGCTCCCTGGAGGGCTCTGAACCCAGCACCAGTAGCCGTCGGGACTGAGTGTCCTCAAGTCATGCTAAGGGGACAGATGACTCAGCCTGTATTACAGTTATGTGAACACTGTCAGAGCCCCCTGAGTTCTGTCCACGTGGAACTTACCTATTAGGGGACAGGTCAGAGTCACTTCACATAGCATCGGAGTAGAGAGAAATAACCAAACATTGCTAGAGGTAACTAGGGCTGGTCTTCTGGGTGAGGTGGCCAAGGGGGACTTACCTGAGGACTGTCTGTGGGGTGAGACCTGAATCAAGAGCCCTTCATAAGACTGGACAGAGTACCAGAAGGAATCACGCGCACAAGACCGGGAGCCGAGATGATGTCGGCCTGCTTGATGGGCAGAAGGAAAAACAGTGAGGTTGGGAGCAAGCAGCCCCTGAATCACGCGAGGCTGGCTGATGGCCATGGTAAGGTGGGTGAGGTGTGGGCAGGGTCACCCAGGGACCAGGTAGGAGTGGCTGCTGCTGGCCGAGCGAGAAGGCTGTGCTGGAGGCAGGAGAAACACATGGTGAGAAGAAGCTAGATTTGGAGGCTTCTAAGGGACAGTCCTCAAATACCTGCTCCGGAGGTGGCTACGTGGGTAGAAGGAGGGTCAGGAGAATTAAAGCCAGTTCAGATTTGAGCTAAGGGGTGCATATTTCCTGGACTATGGAGGTCTGGTGTTCTTCTGAAGGAAGGTTGGAACGCCAGACCTTCACTCTCTTCTCCACAACACACGCTTTAAGAGATTCTCACCCTGCCTCTTAGGCCAGCAGAGCTGGAGCAGTACATCGGCCCCTGAGGTGCGCTGGAAACCCAGGGTATACACGTACGCTGTGCACACGCCCTGACTGCTCCCCTGGGCACTCTGAAGAAGTTTGTCCCTTCTTTGAGATGGACGGCACTTTACAACCTCCATATGCTCAGCTTTCTTTTTATTATTTTAATTTCTAAATACTTGGGAAACTTTCCAGCCCTGGCTTCTGCTGTGATTCTGGCGCCAGCAAACACACTTGCTCCCCCACCGCACCCCTTCCTTCATCCTAGCCATAAGGACTTCTCCCAACACAGGGCTGAGGGAGGCTGGGATTCAGGGAGAGAGATCCAGCCAATGTTCCTGCCCTTATGTCTGAGCACAGACACAGCCCTCTGGAGGCCGTGCAGCAGCAGAGGGCTAGCCTGGCCTGCCATGGGGCCCCGCAACAGAGGAACTGCAGGCTTCATCACCCAGCCAAGTCCACATTCACCTGTTACATTAGCCAGACTGCCTCTCTCCTACAGCTGCCTTCCCGTAGGGAATTTCGGAATGTTTTCCCGGGCTCTAATCTTTGTGGACATCCCAGTGTCATCTCTTCTGTCACTGGATCCCTGAGTGTCCTCTGTTACTGGCGGAGTCTCACAATTGGTCTGCTGACATATCCGGATGACCGCATCTCGGCTTGCATAGTGCCCATCGATGGGAATAGTGCCTGGCACAGAGCTGGGCAGGAAGGACTTATTGCATGAATGAATGAATGAATGAATGAATGAATGAATGAATGGACTTCTGTGCTTCCTGTTTATCTCCTGAGCCCCCTTCCTGGAGAAGGGACATGGAAGTGTTCCCGGTAAGGCAAGGCTAAGGCCATAGAAGAACAAGATGCCATTTATCATTAGCCAGTCGCATGGGCCAAGCCAATGCTGTGACCTCATTCAACATGTTATTCCCATTTCAGATTAGAGCTGACCAAAGCTCAAAAGAACAAAAGGGAAGGAGGGGCTGAAGAGCTGGCTTGTAGATTGAGAGCTGAGTGGCTTAAACCACCTGTAACTTCAGCTCCAGGAGAGCTGACACCCTCATCTAGCCTCTGTGGGTACTTGCACACATAAGGCTGTCTCTCTCTCTCTCTCTCTCTCTCTCTCTCTCTCTCTCTCTCTCTCAATTTTTTAAGAAAGAACAAAGAAAGCCTCCAAAATCAGCCAGCCAGGCAGCCAGCTTCTGGCTTTCCTACCCAGGAGGTTCCCTAGCCTTTCCTACCAGGCTGTAGAAGGACCACAGATAGATGGCCAATTTTCAAAGAACTGAAACACTAAAGTACACTTGTCACCACACTGTTGACACTTTGATGGCTCAGAAAGTGAGTTCAGAGGCAGCTGGTGCACCTCCAGGGAGTCCTGACCTCCTGGCATGGGGTGGCAGCTGTGCAGCGCTGGGTGCCAATTAAGGTCTGGGACCCCGCATCACTGTGCAGAGGCTGCTTTAAAAGTGGGGGGTGCGTCCCACTGTGCACAGCCTCCAACAGGGAGCCTCCAAAACCAGCCTCCACCAGGAGGGGCTGGCAGCACAGCCCATTCTTTGGAGCTGTGCTTCTGCTCTTTGTCTCTGCTTTAGGCTCAGCGCTGGCCATTCCTGCTTCCTGCTTCCTGCTTCCTGCTTCTCCAAACTGCTAACCACCATGGACCCATCAGCATCCTCTGAGTTGTTCCAGCTTCTGGACTTTGCTATACTGCCGGCTCTGTCAGGACAGGGGTTTGTATGCCTGGTTTTGCTAACTCAGGACTCAGCCCAGTGGCTGGCAACAGTGTCACGCCCCTGCAATGAACATTTCTTAAACTCACATCCTTCAAGTCATGCCATCACAGTCACAGTCCTTATCCACCCTACTCGTGTTACTTAAGTATTTCTCTTCCCATCAGCCACCTTTAAAAAACCTAAAGAAATAAAATGTAAAAAGAAGCTTTTTTATCACTGCCGTAAGTGGAAAGCCAATATCACGAGCCATAAATAGAAGACAACTGTTAAAACAAATGCCACAAAACAAAGCAATGCGATGAAATCCGAGCAAATGCCTGGCGCTGCAGAACGTGCCGGGGCTGGGCTGAGGCTGATCTCTTTTTGCCAAATGGGCAAGTGTTGTAAGGCTTTAAAGAAATGCCAGCCCAGACCAAGACTCCTAAGGCAGTCAGTCGAAAGTGTTAGAATCCAATAGGAGTGACCTCCCCGCTACATGATGGCATTCTGGGTACCTCCTAAACTTGTTCCTACCTCCCGGTCCTCATCCTGCACATCGGAGAACATAGATCCTGGAAAAGTCAGAACTCCAAGAGACACATGTAAGAGCTCTATGGAACTCGTGAGTCTTGAATGGACGCGGGGCTAACTCAACTCCAAAGAGCCACCATTTCTCTGGTCCAGAGAAATGACCACCAAGCCCATCTTCCCCTCCTCTCTGGTGCTCCTTGCGACGTTTGCCTGGCAGCAGGCCTTCTGCCACCCACGGCCTTCAGAAGAGTGCTGCCCTCCTGATTCCCGACTCTCCCTTTTGATCTCATGCCACATTTGTAGGATCCTGGGTGTCCATTGCTAGGCAACAGAATAACATAATGAAGTCTCAAAGGGACCCAGGGCCGAAAGGAGGTGTGCTAAGAGGGGGCCACTGTTCACTCAAGGCTGAGCAGAATCTGCTGCTGGAATCCAGAGGACAACTTTGTCCCTGCCTCCGCCAACAGAGCTGGGGGGGGGGGAGAGGCAACCCCACATGCCCTCCTGTGCACGGTGCTTAGCCTGTGCATTTCGGTCTTCTTCAGGACCCTCCTGCAGTTCTGAAAGAACTGAGGTTCTGAGGCTTGACTCAACAGAGGCTCAGTGAGCTTACGTCCAGCCCCGACTCTACCAGCTGCACCACTGATCTGACCAACCCCAGTCACACTCCGCTGATGCCTGGAGTTCGGGCAGCACTTTCTCAAAAGCTACTGGTGTACAGTCTCTACAGGAGACTATGGCCTCTGAGGGGGACTCCATTTTGCTGTGCCTGTGAGGGTGTCCACCTCAAGACCGATGGCACCCGGCTTGTTCCCTCCCCTTGTCTTGCCGCTTTGAGCCAAAGGCAAAGTCTATGGCTGCTAATCAAGGCGTTCAAGACAGCATGGACTGACCTGACCATCATTTAATTACATTCTTTCCTTGCAAGCCTGTCCAGGAAGTACCAGGGGCCTGGTAGGGAACAGCTGGAGCTGGCAGAGTTCACAAGGTCACTGCCCATGGGAGGCCCCAGCCACCCTTGGGTCCCAATGCAGGCATGTAGGGGGTTTCCTATTGCTGGGCATGAAGCTACTGCCACTGCCCGCTGCTCCAAATGGCTCCACAGCCATAAAGCAGCTGAGGAAAAATGACGGCGGGGAAGGGAAACGAGCCACGGAGGAAATTAGCTCTCACTCGGGGAGACCTCGGCTTTCTGCTGACAGAGGACTCTACCCTATAAAGCCAAGAGCTTAAACTCCACTCTTACAGTAATTACCATGCTGAAGGCACCTCTGCCCTTGGCCCAGGCCCGGATGGCCCCTTCCAGGGCACTGAGAGAGACCCACAGCCTAGAGCTGGAGTCCAGGGAGCAAGGGATGGGAGGGAGGTTTGGTGCTGGAGCCGGGATCCCCTTCATAGAGAAGACTATCTAATGGATGCTAGAGCCCATTGTGGCCTTGGGGACCAGGCACTCCACCCTCCTCACTTGACAGATGAGGAGCCTGGAGACTCAGAGAGACTTGGTCACTAAGTGAATGAAGGTCACCCAGTCCAAGACCAGATCAGATCAAAAGAGCCATTTCTGTCAAGTCCTGCCCCCAATATGCATATTTCTTGTAGACTGGGTCCAAGCTAGGCCCAGTGAACACAAAAGACAGAGTGCTGGCCTCAATTAAAACATTGTGTCTTTTTCCTTTTCCTGGTGGTGCCATCCCACAGCAAAGCTCTGTCAGTGTGGGCTCTCTGGCAACAGCTACTCTTAGGGAGCCAGTTTGGGGGATTTTGAAGATGCCCCTACAGAAGGGTAACAAGCTCTGCACATCTGTCAGGGGTAGGCACCCCTTCTGGGGAGGGTCTCTGCCATCCTACCCCTGAATCCAGGCTGCCAAATGGGCGCGGTCACAGGTGCAGATGTAATGTGATGGTTTAGGTCTGGGGTCAGGACAGGTGGCTCTCTCTTGCTTCCGGTCAGGTCACAGAGAGCAGCCTGTGTGGATCCTTGGAGCAGGGACTTGCTGCAGTCATCTGTTTCCTATGTAAGTGTCTTCTCCCCGAATAAAAGCCTATTAACCTATGTTGAGCCTAGTCCCGAGAATCTCGATCCGGGCATCCACACCCAACCGAGCCAGCGTTTGTCTCTGCGCAGCTTGGGACTGCACACCCCCAGCTCCTAGTAGGGACATCTGTTGTTTTTCCCTACAAACATGTCCCTCTCTGTGGACTACGCCTTCCCCTCGCTAGTCCTTGAGCTTCTGAAGATACTGGTCCCTGGGGGAGGGACACACACACCTCAGGATTGGCTAGTGTTGTTCTTATCACCCTGGATACCAGGGCAGTTCAAGACTGTATGGGGAACTCAAAGCCCAATAAAAGAGAAATCAGCAGGAAGAGGGCCTGTTCTTCCCACTGGAGCTGCTGGCCAGAGGCGCAAGGCCAGAGGGGCTCACCGTTTGGGAATGATAGCAAGGCAGAGGTGCCCGAGCCTGCGGCAGGCACACACAGCTTCCTGATGGCTGCCGAGCAGCTAGATGTAGCCAAACCTGAAGTCGGGAAATGAATATCGTTATCCCTCAATTACTCCACAGTTTCACCCCACCTGACACCCCGTACTTTCTGTCACTGACTCTCTCCATGTCTTCCTAATGAGGACCCCTGAACCTGCCTGGGTCTGAGTTTAGTCTGTCTACAAAGCAAAGAGCTAGGTCTTTTTGCTGGGTTTGAAGATTCTGTGGCCTGTCACCCTGGGACTGTTGGAATGAACAAAAAAGGAGTGTGTATACACTGCTTTCTGCTTTCCCGTTGGTTCCAGCAAACATCCCTACCTCGCCACTGGATCTCCGTGGGGGCGGAGGGGGCGTGTATGGACATGGGACCTACCTAAGGCTTGGTCACACACAGCGTGCCATCTCTGACACGGCCAGGATGAGCATGTCATCCTGAAAACCAAGTCCCTCATTTCATCTGGGGTTGTTGAGCCTGTAGGATATAAATCTAGAGTTACCAAGGACCACCATGGAGCGATGGCTGCCAAAGTTTTCTTGCTCATTCTCTTAAAAATATTTTTAAGAATGTGTGTGTCTGCTTATCTGTTTATGCACAACATGTGTGTGGGTGTTCCAGGAGGCCAAAAGGGATAGCAGATCCCCTGGAGCTGGAGTCACAGGTGATTACGAACTGCCAGTGTGATTGCTGGGAGCTGAACCCCAGTCCCCTGAGCCATCCCTCTAGTTTCAATCCCATTGTTCCTTGAGTCAGTCAAAATGGAGCTTCTTTATTTCTTTTATTTTTATTTTTTTGAATATATATGTAAATGTGTGGGATCCATATGTGTTAGGGTGACAGGTGTGCATGTGGAGGCCAGGGGTCCACCTTGGCTGTCATTCCTCAGGAGCTGTATTCATCAGGGATCTCCAGAGAAACAGAACTGATGGAAGGCATGCATATATATGAACATACATATACATGAGCATGCATATATGAACATACATAAATATGAGCATACACATATACAAGCATGCATATATACAAACATAGATATATACAAACATACATGTATATGAGCATACATATATACAAACATACATGTATACGAGCATACATATATACAAACACATGTATACGAGCATACATATATACAAACATACATGTATACGAGCACACATATATACAAATACATGTATACGAACACACATATATACAAACATACATGCATATACACATGCATATACAGACATGCTCATATATGCATAAACAAATACAATGCACATGTATGTGCATGTAACATATAAATGTAAGCATATAAACTAAAAGGAGGTTTATTAGATTGGCTTATAGGCATGGCCCAGTGGCTGTCTCACAGTGGAGCAGAGGGGAATCTGGTAGTTTCTCAGTCCACAAGGCAGGCCGTCTCCACAATCCCAGACCCACACTGAAGGCCTGGGAGATCCCAGGGCAGCTTCGGCCTTTCAGCCTTCCCGGGTCACCACAGAAGCAGTTCTAATACCAGCAAAGGAGTGCAGCAGCAGCAGAGTGGGGGCTTGGCAGCAAGAGTGACAGCAAACTGACAAAAAGCAAGCTTCCTTCTTCAGAGTCCTTTCAACCAGTTGTCATCTCAGAAGGTGGCACCACACTGAGAAGGGGTCTCCCTGCCTCAGAGAACCTGATCAAGAAGCCCCCTCACAGGAGTGCCCAGCCGTTGGCATTCCAGTTGATAAGAGACCCAGGCAAAGGTGGTGGCAAGGTTAGGCGTCACAGGGCCCTCGCTTGTTATTGGAGACACAGTCTCTCGCCGGCCTAGGCTCAGTGACGGGGCTTTCACTGGCCCTGCCATTTCTACCCCCTTGGTTGGTACACTTGAGCCACTGTGCCTGGCCACTTTCACCTGAATTCTGGGGATCAAGCTTAGGGCCTGATTCTTGCACGTCGAGCACTGTTGACCGGCTGTGCTAGCTCCAGCCGCAAACTGGCCTTCGGATTGTTGTGAACCAGGAAGTACTAACTAATATGGAAATTGTCTCAGGAAACAATGATGATACACTGGGTACGGTGGTGCAGGCTCTTAGTCTCAGCACTCAGGAGGCAGAGGCAGAGGCAGGCAAAGCTCTGTGAGTTCAAGACCAGCCTGGTCTACATAGCAAGTTCCAGGACAGCCAGGTCTATGCAGTAAGACCTCTAATAAAAAAAGGGGGGGGAGAGAGAGAGAGACAGGGAGGGAAGGAGGGAGGGAGGGAGGGAGGCAGAGAGAGAATAACAGGTGTGGCATTAGCCTGTAAGCCTGGCGAGCACCTGGAGGTGAAAAGAGATAGAAACAGCAGGACCAAGAATTCCTTCTGCGCTACACAGAAAGACCTTGTCTCAAAAAATAAACAAAACAAAACAAAAAATAGAAACTAATTATATTTAATAAGATGCCAAAGTCATAAATGAATGTTTCAGTAAACAACATAACAAAAGCACAACCAAGAGAGACTGGCCTCCTTGTATGAGCAGACTAATATGTGGGGTAAACAGATGGAGCTTTTATTTTGCTCCTTTGGTATACTCTGTAACTCTAAGCTGCCACATTAGGCTCTGCTCAGTTTTGTGCAATGACTCAGATTTTTTTTTTCCCTCACATGTGGAAAAAACAGAAGGCACCTTCAGCGGGCAGAACCAAGAGGACAGATGAGCATCCTACCTCCACGCCGAGGGCCACAGCGAATGGGACATCTAGGCAGAGCAGGGGCCCTGCCTCAGGGGCCTCATACCCACCTGTTCTGTTCCGGTGCCTTGCCGAGTCCCACACAGCTCCAGGTAGTTCATGCCATAGCCTCCAGTATGGTACCCTCACCCACACATCCAACATGGCAGCCCTGCTGGCTCTGAGCTCCTGAGCATGGCTGGCAGGGCATCCAGTTAGAGGCATGTCACTCAGGGAGAGAACCAAGGCCAAAGTCAACACACTGACTGTAGAGCTCTGTTTATCTCTGTTTCCCATTTGTGTAGAAGGGAAACAAGACACAGACTGCTTTGAAATTCCTCTAAAGGAAGTTGCTGACATCTCTGTCTGTCTGTCTGTCTGTCTGTCTGTCTGTCTGTCTGTCTGTCTCTGTCAGGCAAGCTGCCATTTCCCTGCCCACAAGCTCTCAACAACTACTGTTCTAGGTTGCTCTCTGTTGCTGTGATAAAGTGCTCAGACCAAAAGCAACTTGGAGAGGAAAGAATTTATTTGTCTATGCTTTCAGGTCACAGTCCATCACTGAGCGAAATCAGGGCAGGAACCTGGGGGCGGGATCCATGAAGGATGCTGTTTGCTGACTCTCTCACTGGCTCATACTCAACTACCTTTCTTACACAGCCAAGACCCACTTGCCTAGAGATGATGTTACCCTCAGTGGGCTGGGCCCTCCTGCATTAAGAAAATGCCCCACAGACCAGTCTAGTTGAAGCAATTCTTCAACCGAGATTTCCTCTCCCCAGGTGACTTTGGGCTGTGTCATGTTGGCAATAAAAACTAACAAGGACAGCAAACCTCTTCCAGAAGCACTGAAGCCACAGTCCAAATATCTTGGGGGCTCTCTCCTGCCTGCTTCCTTCTCCAGCTCCAAACATTCTTGCTGTTTGATGCTTCCTGGGGTCATCGGAAGCCTTGTCTGTTCTCATGCTGCACTGTCCTAAAAACCTTGGGGCCATGTGGGAGTATGCTCAGAACTTGTAGCTGTAACATGTAGCAGCCCCTTTGCTCCCCAAATCTACTTGGAAGCCATGCTCATTGCCACCCTTCCAGGGGTGAGCAAACAAGTTGTTAAGGGGGCCAGGGGACTCACTCAAGGCCATTACTGAGTGGAAATGTCCCTGCATCCTATAGAGTTCAGATGGCAACTTTAGAGACGTTTTTAAACAACCACACCCTGTGACAGACAGGAAGACACGGAGCTGAGATCCTGAGGGAGGCCAACGAAGGGGGCCTTCGCACAGGCATGCAGGCTAGACTAGGAGGGAAGTCATAGGCATGTGGAAACACTGTGAAGACACCACACCGGATGCCACTGCCACCCTACTTGGGAAAGGGAAGGAGCAATGTGACAGAGCTGGAAGAGACACAGCAGTGACAGCCACTTGGCAGGTGCTGGTGTGAGAAATACCACCCAGACAAGGAGAATCAGGGAGGAGATCCCTGCCCCGCCCAAGGATGGCAGCCTCAGGCTCATCCTAAACATAAATAAGCCAGGGGACCAGGGAGCCTGGAGTTCAAAGAGGTCGGGCTCCTCGCCTGGGGCTCAGAGCAAGAGAGAAAAGAAGGCAGAGAGCAGGGCAGCGAGAATGACGCGGGATTCGCTTCTGGTTGTTGCTGTAGCTTGAGAATTACAACACCCACTTAAGGCAGTACTCCATAGCTAGCCGTGGTTTCAGATACTCACAGGAGCTTCGAGCCAAATACATTAAACGAGAAGTTCCAGACCCAGAGCGTTTTCAGTCACAACAAATTCAAAACATAAGAAGATGAGGGTCACCAGGGCACAAAGTCTGAGGGCCAGGATGGGCAGGGCACGACACTGGGGGGCTTCACAGGAAGAAGGGGAACATGTATGTAATACAGTTTCAGGCTTGTGGGCCATGGGGTCTCAGGTGAGAAGGGACTACTGTGCCACCGGCTTGGAAGCCATTAGTATAAACTAAGTCTCCCCACTAAGGATAAGGGTCAGGTCGGGCTGTGTCAGTTGAATTCTGTGGGTCTCAGATGCAATGCCTTATCTTACTGTGGATTGCCTGGGTGGCCTGACTTCCCCAGTCCCTCATCTTCCCGAGACACTGGGCCAGTAGGGTGGACCCATCCCAGAGAAGGTCAAGTGTACAAGAAAACACGTGGTCCCTCATGAGGTTGGCTTCAGGTTTATCGCTTCCACCTATCTACGGTTGGCCAAAGCAGCTCCTGTGGGCCAAAGCCAAGAGCTAAGGAAACACACTCTGTGTCAGGTCAGAGCAAGGATGATGTCAGGCAGAGCGAAGCCGGGCATGGTCCAGGTCCAGGGGCCTCAGCTTCGTCACACCTATTTTCCCCACTGTCCTAGACACTGTTCTTTCCTGAGTTCTTTAGATGGATGAGTGAATGAGTGAGTGAGTGAGCATCCCAGGAAGGATGGGCGAGAGCGTATTGCAGCCGCAGGGGCAGCTCCATGCTCGGCTCTTGTCCTGGGGTTTGCAACAGGCAGACACCACGGCTGCGCACTGTGGGCGAGCAGCTTTCAGCTCCAGCAGGAGAGTGTGTCAGGGGCTTGACTCCCTTCTGGGGGCCCAGGGAAGGCTGTGGGGTGCTCCAGCGCCATGCAGGCACCGGGCCACACTGTCTCTGCTGCCTCACCCCTCCTCTTCCAGTGGACTCTTCTTGTCTTGGCCCAGCCCATAGGTGGCTTTTGTAAGGCTCAGACTGAGCTGAGACTTGCCTGCTGTCTCGATGCTTGCAGTCTCCCAGGGGTGCAGTCTAGCAACAAGGGTGGAATGGGGACTTCACAGGGCCTATAGTGGATGCTATACGAAGGCGGAGACAGCATGGAAGCTGGGGCCTGACAACCAAGATGGAATTCACTGGGCAAACAGGTGGACATAGCCTCCAGGAGTCGACTGGATGGTGTGGAACATTCTTGTCCCTGTGTGGGCCGACCATCCTGGAAACTGAGGGGGTTTAGTCTTCTGGAGAAGAGCGTTTGTGAGCACTGGGAATGAAAACACAAGTAACAGGATGGGGCACAGAAGGTTGATGGGGATGACCCTTGTGACTAAGGCCTCTCTTCCTGTCCACGGAGGAACCAGATTTAGCCATGAGCTAGGATTAGCAATTGTTTTTCCTACAAAGGACAAGGCAGTGAAATCCTCAGACTTTTCATATAGCATCTTCTCAGTGCTGCCCTTATGGGTGAAAATCCTCCAGTCAGTGCATCAGTAAGTGAGCATGGCTATGTCCCAATAAAACTTTATTATAATTGTGGCCCCCAGCACATTTGAGCCATGGGCTCCCTGTACCTTGTTAATCCCTGCTGCAAAGGGATCAAGGTAACAGCCTTCAGGCTAATTCTGTCCCTCCAACTTGGGTTTTGTTTGTGTTTAAAAGGCTATGGAACATTTAGGTGGCCAGGTTCCTTAAAGGCTCACAGTGGCAGCCAGCTCACGCCTGGACTCTGTCCTTGGCTCTTTGATTTCCTGAGTTGTCATTTACTCCTGGAGTGCTGGCATTTGTTTGGGGTTTCTTCCCCAGTTTTATTACTGTCACAGAGCTGCCTGGGAACACAGCACTGCAAGCTGGATTTATTCAGCAGTAGGCTGTTGTGAAGGTTACAAGGCCAAGGTCAAATGTCAGCAGGGCTGGCTCCCTCTGAGGGTTGGGAGGGAGCAGGAGTTCCAGGTCTTTCCAGAGTCCTGGCCTGGTGTCTTTCCATTACTTGCCCTTTACCTGTGTTCCGTGTCCAACCTTCCCCTCTGTGTATGGATATCAATCCCATCAGGTCAGAGACCCATTTAATGACTTCATTTGTACTTGACTGCCTCTGTAAAGACCTTGTCTCCAAATAGGGTCATGTTCTGAGGTCCTGGGGGTTAGCACTCCAGTATGCCTTTTTGGGGAGTCAACTCATAACAACCAGGCCCTCCACAGCCTTCTAGTTTCTTCCTCCTATGTCTTCACTGTAAGAACACATGGAGTTCTTGGCATAATTAGATCTGCCTGTCACAGTGCCTTGCATGTGGTGGCAAGAGGTGTCACTGGAAAGGGCCAGGTGGTGAGGAAGCATTGGCCAGGGCAGGGGTAGTAACGCCGGAAATGAGCTGTAGACTCGAGAAGGATTGGGATAGGACTCAGGGCTTACTGAGACCCAGAAGGGAGGAGTGCCCAGGTGTGAGCACTGCTGGGGGAGCCAGCAAATTTGTGAGCAGATTTGGTACCGGGTAAATTACACATTAAGATGCGCAAAGAGATGAAACTCTCCACACAGCTTGTTATAAACAGAAAGAGGCCTAGGTCCAGGCTGGCAGGGAAGAGGAAGGAAGCCATTCAAGAAGGAGGAACTTGGGGAAGCCATAGCCAAGAGAAGGAACTGTATGATGGTTTCAGAGTTCTGAGGTCTGGGTAGGTTTTACCTTTCTCTGTAGCCTTTGCAACTCTTCCTGCAGAAGCTAAGGGAGGAGGAGCAGTTAGAGGTGGGAGCACCAAAGAGGAAGCCATGGTTCTGGCAGCCTGGCAGCCAGTTCAGGACTAAGGGAAGAGGAGACCAGAGCCCATAGGCATGGGATAGGAGTTGATGGCACTCTAGAAAGCCAGGGACTCTGCCCTAGCTCAAAGGATACCCTGAGTACCTGACATTAATTATCAGACAGTTCACAGGGAGAAGGTTCCACCTTCTTCTCTTCACACGCCTGAGAGAGGTGGGCGTCAGGGATTAGTCACTGGCCTGGGGCAGAGGCGGGACCCTTCTTTTCACAGGGCTGTCCTGGCTCAAAGAGCCCTGTCCCCGAGCCCTGCCTCTGAATCCCCAACAGTGGCCACCTGGAGCAAAAACAGACAGAGTATAAGAACCCCCATTTAGCAGGAGAAGGGCAATCAGGACAAGGCTGGCAAGAAAATTTCAGGTAATTGATGCTATTTTCCCATTGACTATGTTCTGCTAGAAAAGATTTTGGTTACAAGGTGTAATCAAATCACACTTAAGAATTCCACTAAAAGATTACTTTTATAATGAGAAAAAAAATGTACTTTCTAAAAGGGACTTGCAGCATAAGCTCAGAGGTCAACTTGGCAATGCCTTTAGCCATGTGATAGGCACATGCTCTCTGAGGAAGCAGTTTCATGGGGGCAATTCGCCCCACAGGTGTGTGGGAGAAGGTGCCCTCTGAAGCCTGGCCTGTGACTGTAAAATATTGGGAACAACCACAGCGTCTTCCATCCTGGGTGGAATATACACATCAGTGGGGCATGCACAAGACGGAATACAGCCCAAGCCTAAAGAAGGCCGCAGAGCAGTGTCTGTGAGAAAGAAGGTATTCAAGAAACACTAAGTGAAAAGGGAAGAGGAAGGGCACAGGGCACAGCAGCACCATGCACACAGACCCCTCAGGGGGACGGCAGTAGGTGACAGGAACACATGCAACTTCCCCCTCACAGCCACAGCAAACCTCACACACTTTGAGGCTTAGATTAGCAGACATTTATTCCTTCTTAGTCCTGGGAGCCAGAAGCCCAAAAAGATACCACTGGGGCTGCATGCCCTCAGGAACCTCCAGGGCAAGATGATGGCTGGTTTCGTGTGCCAACTTGACTGGGCCACAGGGTCACGTATTGTCTGGGCTTTTCGGTGTGCACATTTTGGGGACAAGGTCAGCATTTGAATTGGGGGCTGAGTCAAGGAGCTGGTGCTCCTTAATGTGGGTGGGCCTTGAAGGCTTGAGGAGAGCAGAGATGCTGGCTTTTTTGGCTCTCCCTAACTAAGAGGCAGGGGTACTCCGGCCTGATGCTTCACACTGGGACAGCAGCTGAAGGAGACCATGCCAGGCCAGTGCTGGGTGCCTGCCGGCATTGCTTGACTTGAGGCCGCAGCACGCCAATCTCTGCTAGTGTAGTCAGCTTTCCCTACTAGAACATGCACCTGGGGCCACCACCTTACTAAGAAGGAAGGTTCATTTCACCTTACAGTCCAGAGGTTTTCAATCCATGACTAACTGAGCTTGTGGCAAAGACATGTCACCATGGCAAGAGGTCACCGTGACAAAAAAAGTCACTGTGGCAAGAGAAGGTCACTGTGACCAAAGTCACTGTGACAAGAAGTCATGGCCAGGAAGCAAATAGAAGCAGAAGGGGACAGAGTCCTACTTCAAACACACACACACACTCCTCACACACACTCACACACACAATACACACACTCTCTCTCTCACACACACACACACTCACACACATATGCACACACTCTCTCTCTCACACACACACACACTCACAGACACTACACTCACACACACATTCACCCCTGATTGGGGTCCTCCAAGGCAGAAGTCCTCACTTGCATATCAAACACCCAGGAGTCACCTCTACCTTTTTAAAAAAATAATTAGCTCCCTCCCATTATTCCATTCTCAATATTTTGTTTATTTTTGAGAAAGAGGGATTCAGAGAAATACATTAATTGTTTCTTGAGTCTCCATAAAAATTGTCAGCTGCCCAGCCAGTCATGGTGATTCACACCTGTGACACCTGCCCTCGGAAGGCAGGAGCAGGAGACTGAGAAGTTGAAGGCCATCCTGGATTCTGTATTCATTACTTTTTCCTTCTCTCTGTGTGTAGTTACATACATGTCCATGAAAGCGGTATACACCTGTGCATGCAGTGAGTGTGTGGAGGTCAGAGGTCAACAATTGTCTTGTCAATTGCTCCCGGGTCTCTAGGTGAACATGTATCTCTTGGTTAGGCTAAGCTGTCAGGCTAATGAGTTTCAGGAACACAGACATCTCTTCCTCCCTGGCTCAGGGACTGCCCAGCTGTGCCCAGCTGTGACATGGGTGCTGGGGGATCTAAACTCAGGTCCCCATACCGGTGTACGTTACTCACAGAGTTACTCTTCTCTTTGCTGTAACAAAGTATCCCATGAGAAATAACTCAAGAGAGCCAGGGCTTATTTTGGCTTGAAGTTCCAGTTCATCATGGCGGAGAAGTTATGGCCACAGGGGGTGTGAAGCAGATGGTGACATTCGGATCAGTCAGGAATCACACCTCAGCACACCTCCCTTTTATTCATCCCAGGACGCCCTCAATGCTGCCCCCACCCTCCATTCAGGATTCTTCTTACAGCTTCAAGTTGAACTTTTCTGGAAATGCTCTCATAGAGACACACCGGGAGCTGTGTTTCCATGGTGAGTCTAAACCCAATCAAATTGACAATGGATATTAACAGTGAAGTCTTGGCCTCCAGATCTGGAGAACTTGGGGTGGGGGTGGGACTGACTCAGGGTGTTTCATTACCCAGCCCCCAGACCAGTGGCTGCTGCTTCAGAATGTGGGCCCAGGAAGCCAGAGCTCCTGGCTTCTCGGGAGAAGCTGATCAAGCACAATTTTACGTGAACAATTTAATGCAGAAAGCTGATTAAAAATTTTTAACTGCTGTGTAGGGCAAATAAAATATACTCAAGTCGAATTTAGCCTCAGGCCTCCTTTATGGAACCTGCATCCAACATGTTAGCATTTCAAGTTCCTGGCCAGCCTCCAGCTATGGCCTTACCTTCTCTCTGTGCAAAGCTTGCCCTCCCCCCTTCCCTCCCCCCTCCCATCCCAGCCCCTCCTACCTTCCCATTCTGTTTTGTCCTTTTTCTCCACCCTTGAGCTGTAGTAACAGTAGTAAAGAAGCAACCGAGAAGGAAACCCGGGGAGACAGAGGCTAAAACTGGGCTCGGCTTGCTTGCTTGTGGGGGAGGGTGGGCCTGTCCAGCAGGGCTGGAAGGGGGCAGTGGCTGGTTCCTGGCTGGGCGCCTGGTTGTTTTGGACACTGGTGTCTGCAGACTGTTCTGTTCTCAAACTAATGATGCCATTTTTAGTGAGTCATTAGGATATTCATTAAGAGTTGTTAGCACACCAAAACAGTGTTGGTGAGGGCTGGCAGAGGGCGGCTTCCTGGACATTAGCAAGTGTCTGAATTTCCTTGGCAGCAGGGAAGGGACAGGACGACAGGAAGCAGATTCTCAAATGCCATCGATTCAGGGGGCACTGTTTCTTCAGCTTACACATATTGAGCACCTACTATGTGTATGTGTGGGCATTCAGTGTCTTCCTCTGGTACAAGGATGACGGATAAAGTCTCTCTTTGGCTTATCTACAGCCACACTGCTCTTCCCGTCTAAGAAATGATCCCTGGGCCCTGCCTCAGGATCTTTGCACTTACCGTGTCCCTGAGATGGAGTGCTCTCCCCAGACTTCAGCCCCTAAAATGTGTTCTTTCTGGGCTTCTACCTCTGGCTCCCTGTGTCCTACTGGCAAGCCTTGCCCATTCACAGTGTGTGGTCTTAGGTGGCTCACCACAGTAGCCTTGCCCTACCTTTGCTTGTTGTTTTCCTTTTTCTCCCCCAATCAGAGTGTCGACTTCCTGAGCTCCGAGGCCTGATCCCTCGGTCCCTGCATCCCAGGCTACAATCAGAGTCCCGGGTGGGCCCATGCATAGTAGGTACACAACTGTTTGCTTAGCGCAAAGGGAAGGAAGACTCAGTCTCATGCTCTCCACCCAGGTTGACAAATGGCCTGGTATATCTGCCCCGCAGTAAATCTCCAAGTAACACTGCCCGTGGCTTTTCGATTGCTGCAGGAAGACCACGTGAGACAGCTCCCGAGTCTCCTCTGCAAAGGAGTCCTGTGCGGGAGTGCCAGCGGCCAGCCCCGCCCGCCCCATCTCTGCCCGGAGTATGCCTCAGGTGCTGGCGGCAGCGGGCAGGGATCAGGCCTGGCGTCCCGGGGCCAGGCTCTGCCAATAGATTATTTCTCTGAGTAATTAAGATGGAATTAAAAATTAATTCTTTCCTTCAGCTTGATTGCATTTCAAGGGATAAACCGGGTGTTACGGCTTCTCTGCGGTTTTTCTACCTAAACTCCGCTGGATTGTGAGGTGAGAGAGGGAGCTGGGATCTGCCCCCAGAGGAGGAACGGGAAGCTGCGGTTGCTCTGGCCCTCACGGAGGACTTGGAGGCTCGGTGTTCGCCCAGGACCCTGGTTCTGGTCTGCTCGACGCTGGGATGCCAGGACTCAGACCCTGTGTGCTCCGGGGCTGAGAACCGGCGCCCACAGGCTCTGCATGGATGCTTCTTCCTCCCTTCCCGGAGCCCAGAGTCTCTGTCTGTGAAAGGGGTGGGCCACCTGCCTCCTCAGAAAGGGAAGTTAGTCCAGGGCACAGACGCTGCACACATCTCCCATTCCCCCCATGCCAGCTGCCTTTCTTTAAGAAAAGTTCATTTGCCGGGCGTTGGTGGTGCACACCTTTAATCCCAGCACTGGGGAGGCAGAGGCAAGCGGATCTCTGTGAGTTCAAGGCCTGGTCTGGAGTGAGTTCCAGGATAGGCTCCAAAGCTACACAGAGAAACCCTGTCTCAAAAACACAAAAATAAAGGGGGGGGTGTCAATTGTCTGTCACCAGGTCATGCAGCCCCACAACTCAAAGTCAAAAGGTGAAAGAGCTTGTTTGGGCAGACATGACGGCTCTCGTTTTATAGCCTTAGCACTGGGGAGGCTAAGGCGTGACATGCAGGACCTACAGGAAAATGACTGCTGAACTTGCCAAAACAAGATGGAACAGTCCTTCAGGGTTCCTGCTTCATGGAAGAGTCTGCCAGACACTCCGCAGGACACAGAAAAATGACTGACAAACTGCCAATACAGGCAGACAGTTTCAAATTTCCTGCCTCACTGAGAAGTCTGCCAAACACACTATGGCCTGTAGGCTGAAGATGGATGCTCCAATGTTACCAAAGAACTTTGGGAGATTGTCCAGGCAGTGAGACATCTCTGTCATTTCTAGAGTGCTTACAATGTCCTTCCTGTTTACTTAGGTAATTTCATATCCTTCTGGGGTCTTTGATGGAGTTAAAGACAGATAGGTACAATTATAGTTTTCCTTTAGTTATGATAAAAGATAAGTTAGATATGGAAATTTAGAGTCACAAAGATGATAGTGCCACATGAGAGTCTTTACTCACAAGAAAACACCAACAAGAAAACACCAACTGCCTGGCTACAGTGCGCGGGGCACCAGCACAGGCAGTTGGCCTCATCTGTTTCCTGTTTATCCTTCCAGAAGCATTGTGTGCACCCACAAGAAAACACATTTGTGTCACTCTTTCCCACTCTTCCCCAGGAAGGAAGTATTCTAGGTGCATTTTCTAGCCTGGTTTTATTTGTTTTCCTCATAACACATTTCTGTGCACAGCGTGGCTCCCCAGCTGTTCCCACATCTGGACAGTCACCCACTGCCTGGGTGTGTTTAGCCAGGCCTCTGCTGGTGGTCATATAGCAGGCTCATATTGTTTCCAATATCTTCTTGCTGCAAACAGTTGTGCAATAAATAACCTTAGACATAAGTCATTCCACTCTCACAGTCTCTATCTCTAAGGTAAATTCCTAGAAGTGAAATTGTTGGTCAGAGAATAAACTACATTTGTTAAAAATAAAAAGTGTGCACAGCAGAGGGAACGGATGAAACAAGAGCTGGGGAGCATTTGTAAACACTGAAGCCGATGGCCCGGGGGATTCACTATAGGATCCGTTCACTCTTATGAACATTTAAAATGGACATGGTTTTTAAAATGTAAAGGGATAGATGCTCCTTTCCATATCTTTCAGGAAGGATTTCAGAACTTGTCTCTCCATCCACACAAGAACAGTGCCAAACAACTCACCTGCCATCCATCAGAGAAGTAAGTGCACAGCGTGGCCCTGAAGAAGGGAGACAAGAGGTGAACCAGGCAACCACAGCCCCAGAGAGCAGACAATGGCTAGCAGCGCTGCAGAGCCCTTCATCCACTAACAAGGCTCATCGTGGACAAGTCTGAGAGTTAAAAGCTCTGTAGGCCCAATTTAGAGGACGTTTGTGATTTTAGCTCTATTAGCTTCTTAAAGTGTAGAGTAGAGAAAGCATCCCATGGCTCTTGCTGTGGGAAGGAGAAAGTAGCCATTTTCACACACACAGGGCTCTCTAAGCCAAAGCAGCCACAGGAGAAGCTGCTCTACAGAGCCAGAGTGAGGAAAGGGAGCTCCCAGACTCTAGCTTTCTGCCTTTCTGACCCACCTAAGAGGAAGGGAAGGAGGGAGGGAGGGCAGGCATGGAAGAAAAGCCTGCGAGGAGTATAATCAACTTTATTAAAGCAAGAAGCAGGTTGAACTGGGCAGCACCCTGACTGAATTTGGTTTAAATGCTGGCTCCCTCACCCCCACCAATACCTATCCATTCCCTGACCTCTATTTATAGCCAGCAAAACAGGAAGTGACAGCCAGACTTTCCCTGATCCCTACAGCTTAGCATTTGCTTTCCTGGGTATAATTCTGCAGTCTGCAGCCTGGGCCTAGCGGGCTCCCTACTCTGCCTGGCAGAGACTCAGTTGCTTGGCTACCAAGGTTAGGTTACACCTTGTTTGCCATCAAGCTAGGCTACAGCTGACTGTATATGGAGGCCACTTTGGGCCCAATTTTATCACTCAAAATAATACTAAGGCTGCTTACAACAAATTCATTTATTGAACTTTAACAGAAGTACTGTGAGGGTCACATTCCAGGTCTACTGAAGACTGCACCACAGTCTTCATGCCCCAAACCTTACTACTGCCACCAGTTAAGGCCTTTTACAGTAGTCCCTTTTGTTTAGTTCCTTGTGCTCAGATTTCTTTTTTTGTTTTTTTTGTTTTGTTTTGTTTTGTTTTTCTAGACAGAGACAGGGTTTCTCTGTAGCTTTGCAGCCTATCCTGGCACTCGCTCTGGAGACCAGGCTGGCCTCGGACTCACAGAAATCCGCCTGCCTCTGCCTCCTGAGTGCTGGGATTAAAGGCGTGTGCCACCAATGCCCAGCCTAGTTCCTTGTGCTCAGATTTCTAAGAAAAAAAAAAATCTGTAAGCCACACGAAGAACAGAAAGTAAAATGTGAAGAAATAGAAGAAGCATCCGACTGGATTTGAAGGCAGAAGGGACACTGGGGTGATCAAAATAGGGATTTAAAATAACTATGATTACTATGCTAAGGCCTCTAATGCGGGAAGGAGACAAACAGAAACAGATGCGTCACCTGAGCCAAGAGCTCTAGGCCAAAAAGAACACTAGAAATTGAAAATACTGAACTATGAATCACGTCCAAGCTCGCCATGTTATACTCACGTAGCTCCCACTACCTGGAAAGTAGGAGTTTGGAGCCAGCCTGAGCAAGAGACCTGTCTCTTTGAAAAAAAATCACATCAAACTTCTCTTCAGAAACTATACAAGCAAGTAAAATATTCAAAATGTCAAAAAAGTTGCCTGGTGGAAGTGGAGGGCAGGGTGGGAGGTGACTGGAGAGGTAAACGCTCTGGAAGGAGCTGGCTCCTGAGAGAAGGCCTCTGACTTCTACACATACGCGAGTGCACACACTCATGCACACACGCACATGTGCACACACACACACAATAATAAATAAAAGGCTCTCTCGGGCAAGCAAAAATTGGGGAAATTTGTCACTAGGAAAACTGCCTTACAAGAAACGTTGGGAGATGCTTTTTAGAGAGAAGAGAAATTATATTGGTCTGGGCTTAGGTCAGTGTAAAGACAGGAAGACTATCAGGAAAGGGATAAATGAAGGTTAAAACATGTATTTTTTAATTAATTGCTGTTACAGATAAAAGTTTGCTCAAAATAATAATAGAGACAATGCATTTGATGATTACAGCTCATGCGTGTCATAATAGATGGTGATGAAAGAAAGATGGGGGCAGACTCTGGACATTTTATTACCATGAGGAACCTGCGACGCCCGTAAATCAGAACAGCGGGCTGTGTCTAGTTGTCGTGCACAATGAAAACATATAGCCGACATGCTACAAAAAGAGATGAGACAGAATAGGATAAAATGCTTAGTTAAAACCACAAAGATATAAAAATCGGAACATGGAAAATTGGACAATGAACAGGAAACCGTAAAAGCAGGGCTGATAGTAATCAGCTGTATCAATAACCATGGCAACACCAGTGTATGGCGGCTTTATCCATAGCCGCCTTTCAATAGATGAATGGATAAATAGCCTGTAGTACCTGCAAACAATAGACTATTATTTGGCACTAAAAGGAAATGAGCTATCAGGCCATGAAAAGACCCGAAGGAAGCTTAACTGCATGATGCTAAGTGAAAGAAGCCAATCTCAGGGCATAGACTGTATGGTTCCAGCTCTGGTTGTCTCTAAAAATCAAAGCTTTGAGACAGTGAAGAGAATAATGGCTTCCGGGAATTGGGATGAGGGTGGGGGGTGAGCAGGCTGAGCAGAGAGGGTTTTTAAGGTAGTGACACTACTCTGTTTGATAGCACAGTGGTGGAACGGTGTCATTTTATGTTTGTCCAGACTCCCAGAGTGCACACCGCCAGGCGTGGTCCCTGCTGTGAGCTCAGGGCCTGGTGATAACGATGCTCCTTGTAACACATCTCCTGGCCTGGTGGGAGACGCTAACAACGGGGAGGTTGTGAGCCTAAAACTTCTTCTAAAATGTAAACTTATGGTGGGGAGCTATGTTGGCAAAGCTGAGGAGAACAGGATCCCTTAGGCTGTAGGGATTCAAGAAGATGCAGCAGCTGCCGAACAGTGTGGCAGAGCCCCAAAACTAAAAATGGAACTATCCCGTTGTAATTCCTCATTGGGGGATTTACCTAAAAGGACTGAAAGCAAAGCTCAAGATGGCATCTGTACACACATATTCATGACAGCCTGTCGTGCCACGACTGTCCTCCTGGCCAAGCAACTGCCAACTTGAGGAATTCAGCCAAGCCCACCCCAAGTGGTAAAAGGATCATCCCCACTGGGCTTGTTGACCAGAGGGGATGGGAAGGGTCATGGGACCCTCATCTGAGTGTCTGCCTGTTACGATAAATCTTTCCGCCACCTGCTTGAGTTCTGCTCATTGCGTTAGGGCCCCAAATAATACACAGAGATTTCTATTAGGTACGAATGCTGCTTGGCCAATTACTAGGATTCTCATCTGTTAGCTCAGTCTTAATTATCATAAGTCTATATATTTTATAAAACTTATCTTATTTAGCATGCCTTCCATTGGCGTCCTCATACCGGGATCACATGGTGACTCTGGAGGAAGAGAGAAGGGGCCCACTTCCTTCTTGCCCTTGTTTATATATGAGTCTCCCTGCTATGTCACTTCCTGCCGATCACCACTTCTTTACTACATTTCCCAGAATCCTCCTTGACTCCTAGTCCCGCCTAACTTGCTACCTCATTGGCCTAACAGTACTTTATTTATCATCCAGTAAGACAAACACATACACAGAAGCACTTCCCCCATCATCCGCCTACTCCTGACTGCCTGTTGTAGGAACTCTAATTGCATGTGGCCTGAGAGAGGCTACAGTATAAAATCTGGGGCGTGTTAGCCATTTGTCCTTGGTCTGAAATATAACGGGGAGTACTAGGTGGGAGGGGCTCTACTAGAAAGCCAACATCCCTGTTGTGTAAGGGTTTCCAAGTTGCAGCCTCTTGGGAGGGAAGAGCACCCACACCCCTGTAGGTAACCTCTCACCTAGTAGACTCATTGCTTCCCCAGAGTGACCTTCGGAGAAATCCTTCCTCTGTTTGGGGCTGGGACCTTGGGAGAAGGGGTAGTTGTCATTTACATCTCCCCCTGGGAAGGAACCTTAGAAAGACCGTGGAAGAGGGGGAGGGTTCAGGCTCCTATAGATGGACCAGAATGGGACAGACATGTTCACACAATATTGCTCATCTTGAACAGGAGGAAAGGCTGACATGCTGTCGCCCACATGAACACTTGATTAAAGAGACACAGACGCACGGGTGCCGTAGGATTCCACTTATGTTACCTGGAATGGTCAAATTTGTAGGGGTAGAAAATAGTCCCATGGCTGCTGAGGCTGGAAGGAGGAGGGGAGGCACTGTTCCGTGATTTGGAAGATGAAATGAGTTTTAGAGGCAAATGTTGGTCAGAGCTTCATTATCCAAATATGTGAGGAGTGCCTGACTTGGTCCCTGCTGCCTGAGAGCTGCCTGCCACCATGCCTTCCCCCCCAGAGCCGTATGTACTGCCCCCAAACTGTGAGGGAGCCTAGACAAGCCCCTCCTCCCTTGAATGTCTTATGCCATGCTTGGTTGCAGCAAATTATGGACTGATTGTCGCTATTCTGAACCTTAACCCAGTATTACTCTGAGGGCTTCAGTGGGGCGGCTGTGTGCAGGGACTTGAGGGAAACCCTTTTCACTTTCATTTCAGTTTTGCTGTGGATCTGAAACTTCTAGAAAACGAGGTTTATTGGTTTAAAAACAGACTCCACAAAAGAAAAGAAAATCAGGGGGCCGAAGTGGTTAAGAGCACTTGTTGCTCTTACAGAGGACCTGGTTCAGTTTCCAGCACTCACGTAATGGCTCACCCCTGTCAGTAAGTGCGGTTGCTGAGGATCTAATGCCCTCTTTCAGACTCTGGGGACACTACAAGTACCTGGTCCACAGACTCGCAAGCAGGCATAACACCACACACAAAGTAAAATAAATAATTCTTCAAGAAAAGAAAAGAGAATCAAAAAGAACCACAAGCTAAACTGTGGGCTCTGGCTGACGATGGTCCAGGTTGATCCATGGAGCCAATGGGGGGATTGGAGGAGGGCCTGGAGGAGGGGGAATTGAGGAGGGGCTGGAGGAGGGGGACTGAAGGAAGGGAGAGTGGAGGAGGGGTGGAAGAGCCACATATGGGAACTTGCTGATTTTTGCTCTATTTTTCTGTGAACCTAAAATTTTTCTAGTGAAATAAAATCTATCTAATTTCCCAAAATATATGTGTGTTTATAAGTTGATATACTGTCAAATCCCCCTAGGGACTGTACACACCTATAATGTATGAGTATACCTGTTCACCAAAACAGTGTTGTACAACTCAGATCTGCATGCATGCGTGTGTGTGTGTGTGTGTGTGTGTGTGTGTGTGTGTGTGTGTGTGCGCGCGCGCGCGTGTGTGCGCGTGTGTGCGCGTGTGTGTTCCTGTGTATGCACGTGTGGAGGTCAGAGGCGGACTCATAGGACTGACTTCTCTCTCTACCTCTCGGGTTCTGAGAACTGATCACCAGATCATCAGGCTATGTGTGCCTTTGCCCTCTGGGCCATCTCACCAGCCCTAGGTGTAACTTTCTGTGAAGATTTTTATTTAAATCTGACATACATGCAATTCGATATATTTTCACAAAGTAAGCCCACATCATTAACAGCGCCAAGATCAAGAGATGGGATATTATCAGTGAGCCCAAAAGCCTGTTCCTCTCCAGGGTAACATCTGATATTCCCAGGGTGATGTTTAACTCGACTTCATTACCATTGATTAGTTTTGCCGGCTCTTGCCTTTTATATAAATAGAGTCTTTGCACCAGGCCTCCTTCATTCCACAGATCCGAGGCCAGTCTTGTGTGCAGCTGAAGCTCATCCACTCCGTCGGAGTGCAGCCTTCTGCTGAGTGACCCCACTGAAGTTCACGCTGCTATTCCTGACGCCCGTGTGCTTGCTTCCTGTTTGAGCTATGACAAATAGTGACTCAGGAAGGATGGAGCTTGTGAGTTCATCGGATGCAGTGCCCTCGTGACTGCTGCTGCCACAAGAATTGCAGCAAATCAGCTTTGTGAAATTTGGAGCTGTCCCTTTTAATGTATATAGTTGTCTTAATGGTGTGATTTAAGTTGGCACATTCTGATGACTAAAGGAAAAGCCCTGCGCTGCCTGGTGGCGGTGGCACGCACCTTTAATCCCAGCACTGGGGAAGCAGGAGCAGGAGGATCTCTGTGAGTTCAAGGCTAACCTGGTGTACCGGGTTCTAGGCCAGCCAGGGCTATACAGAGAAACCCTGTCTTGAAAACCAAAAATAAATAAATAATAAAAAAGCAGTTTTATATACTATAGGCAGTTTTTTTTTTAATGTGTGTGAAACACCTGCTTAAATGTTTGCCCATTTTTTTTTCATTTTATTTTCTAATCTTTGTTAACAATTCTTTGGATCTCTTTATATATGATGCGTGTAAGTTCTTTGTTACATATGGAAAATACATTCTTCCTTTCAGAGGCATGATTTTTGCTGTATCAATAGTGTTTCTTAATATTTCAATTTTTAATTAACCTATAATTACATCATTTTCCCCCTTCCCTTTCCTCTTTCCAACCCCTCCCATGTACTGCATCTTGTTCCTTCCCCAACTCATGGGCTCTTTTTATTTGGTTGTTATTTATATTTTTTCACCTAAATATAAATACCACCTGCTCAGTCTGTTTAGTGTGCAAGGAAACTACACCCCTGATAGCTCAACAATATGGCCAATATGGCTGCCTCAAGAAGGCCTGAGGAAGCACACCCACAGACTTGCTAATGTGGAAGGGAGAAAGATGAATTGAAGAACTTCATTTTAATGTAATCCGATTTATTAATGTTTTCCTTGGTGTAAGCGCCATGGGTCCTGTTTAATAAGCCTCCGCCTGTCAGAAAGATTGTTTCCTCGTACTGTATAACCTGAGGTAAGAGCCCAGATTAATGTCCATATGTGTACTGCCGCGTTTGTCTCACTGTGACAAAATACTCAGCAGAATAGCTTAAGGGAGGAATGATTCATTTAGGCTCACAGTTTCAGAGGCTTTTCTTCTACCATGGAAGAGAAAGGCAAGGTAGAACACAGGAGGAGCACATGGTGGCCCGCACAGACTGGAGGTCCAGAAAGCCAATGGAAGGGGTGCTTGTACCACTCACATTCAGTGCTTAGATCTCTGCCTTTCAGTAATCCTCTCTGGAAATGCCCTCACAGGCACTCCCAAGGGTGTGTCAGTGATTCTGATTCCAGTTGTGGTGAATGGCTCTGTAGATTTATGTGTTTGAATCTTTGGTCCTCAGTTGGTAGAACAGTTTGGGAAGGATTAGGAAGTTGGCCTTGTTAGGGTGGGTGTGGCCTTTTGGAGGGGGTGTGTCATTGAGAGTGGGCTTTGAGGGGTCAAGAGCCCATGACATTCCCAGTTAGTTCTCTCTACTTCATGCTTGTGAGCTTATGTAAGCTCTCTATAACTGCCTGAGCACCAGGCCTGCCTGTTTCCATGCTCTCTGCCACAAAGGTCATGGACTCTGACCCTCTGGAGCACTGAGCTCCAAACTAAATGCTTTCTAAGCTGCTCATGGTGTTTTTCTCATAGCCATAGAAGTCAAGTTGACAATAAAGATTAATTATTCCAGTAAGGACATCCAATTTATTCTCTACCATTGAGCAAAAAGACCACCGTCCCCCAGCCACTCTGGGGAGCAGCTTTGTAAAACTCAAACTTTCATACTAATGTGTGGAGCTATTTCTGGACTTTTGTCCTGCTAGTCCATTTGTCCGTTATTTTTCCATGTAGCCCAGGCTGGCTTCAAGCTCACAATGTAATTGAGAATGATCTTAAACTCTTAATCCTTAAAAAACAAAAACAAATAAACAAACAAACAAAAAAAACAACTCTTGATCCTTCTACCTGTGACTCCCAAGGGCTAGAATTACAGGAATATGCCCAGTTTGAATAGCATACTCTCTTTCTTTAAGATGTACTTACTTATTTTACATGTATTTGCTGTGTGAATGCCAGTGTACACTGTGTGTACAGGTGCCCTTGGAGTCAGAAGAGGGCACCCAATCCCTTGGAGCTAGAATTAAAGGTGGTTGGGAGCTGCTTGATGTGGGTGCCGGGAACCCAACTGAGGTCCTCTGCAAGAGCAGCAGGTGCCCTTGGCCACCCCCACCAGCCTCCTTCACAGAAAGTTGTGGGATCTGAGATTGCATCCTAACACTTTTACTCCTCAGAGTTAGTTCCCGTGGCTGTTTCCTATGCTTTCATTTCTGTTCCAAGTTTAGAATTAACCCATCAGTCTCCATAAAACAAAAGGAAAAGCTGAGATTTTGGTTAAGTTTTGATTGGTTCTATAGGTCAACTCTGGAGAACTTATGAATTTGAAATATTGAATCTTTCACCCCACAGACACCATGTTTTTCCATTTAAACTAATTCCTTTCTAACTTCTCCCAACAGTGTCCAGTAGAATTCTACAGAGCTCTTTTATTTATATTCTGCCTAATGTACCACTAGAGGTTTAATTTTTAATTCCCTGATGAATGGCAACATTGATGGGGAATGTACTTCTGTATATGTTTATCTTATTGATTGCTGAATAAAGTACTGTTTGGCCAATGAGGCAGCAAGTTAGATGGGACTAGGATTCAAAGAGGATTCTGGGAAATGTAGTAAAGAAGTGGTGATCCAGGCAGGAAGTGACATAGCAGGGAGACTCATATTTAAGGAAGGACAAGCAGGAAGTAGCCCCTTTTTCCGCTCCTCTCTTCCACCAGCAAGGGGGGATGCCAATGGAAGGTGTCCAATAAGATAAATCTTATAAAATATATAGATTTATGATAATTAAGACTTCGCTAACAGATGAGAATCCTAGTCATTGGCCAAGCAGCATTTGTACATAAGAGGAGACTCTGTGTACTATTTGGGGCTCTAACTCAGGCAGAACTCAGGCGCCACCCACGTGGCGGTGGGCTCGGGCGGCTTTTGGCAGAAAGATTTATTCTTATATATTAAAAATTAAAAAATTTTTAAATTTTTGGTTTTTCAATTCTTGCTAGTGCTTGCTAAATTTACTGTGAGTTCCTAACCCTACCTGTGGGTCTTCACACCAGGAGCTGAAAGACCCGCTCGAAATGCCCCTGAGCCCCCTGCCCCGAAGCTGCCGGGGCCTCCCAAGCCTTCACCCCGGCAGGGCTCGCGCCCCCGGCCCGCCCCGCCTGGCACCGCGCCTCGGGGCTGGGGCCGAGCAACGAGCACCAGATGGGCAGGCCCGAGAACGAGCACCAGGTAGGCTGGGGCCGAGCAACGAGCACCAGGTGGGCCGGCACGAGGGCGAGCACCAGGTGGGCCGGCACGAGAACGAACACCAAGTGAGCCGGCCTGGAGCCCTGCCCCTGAGCCCCGCCCGATGAGAAACACTCTGTCCCAAGGTCTCCGCCCCCAAGGTCAGCCATCTGGACGCGGAGGGAGGGGGAATTGAGTCTGTTGTACCAGACACCAGACCTTGAGAATATGCTGATCTGGAATGGCTCTGTGTCTTATTTGAACCATCCAATAGAAATGATTCTGTATTTCGCCTCATTTGAAAGACTCTGTGTTTCACCTCATTTGAATAACTCTGTACTTTGCCTCATTTGAATAACCCTGTATAGCGCCTCATATACATTGACCAATGGGAATAGCTCTGTACAATGCCTCATTAGAATTATCCAATAGAATCCCTGCTCCTAGCTTGCACCTTTTTCCCTATATAAGGACCCCTTTCCCTTGGCTAGGGGCGCTTAGCCACACACAAGCTAAGTCGCCCCGGGTACCCGCGTCTCCAATAAAGCCTCTTGTTTTTGCATCCAAGTTCGTGGCCTCGCTGATTCCTGGGTGTGGGTCTCCCTCTACGAAAGTACCTCTTCGGGGGTCTTTCAGAGCCATGCCGTACATGAATGATGAAATATTCACTTCTTCCCTTCAAAGCCTTCTGCTCTCTGTTTTATTTACTTGCCTTACTGCGTTGGCTGTGATCTTCAGTGGTGGTTGATCGAAGCGGTGAGAATGTCTCTTCTTGCCTCATCTGTGGCCTCAGGCAGAAAGCTAACGTTCGCCACTGAGAGGGTTGCTGGTGCACTTGCTCCAACACAGTCTCCTATCCCATGGATGCCTTAGTTTGCCAAGAGTCTTGTTTAATTGTAAGGGGATGTTGACTTTTATTATGAGATAATTATATGATTTTTATCCTTCTATTCCATTACATCCAAAGCTAGCTCTGCAATTCTTGAATAAATCCAATTTTGTTATGACACATTATTCTCTGTTTCTGGATTCAGTTCGCTAATACTTTATTTAGGAGACTGTGTCTATGAGAGAGGTCGGTACACTCACAATGGAGATTTTTCTTACACTTTCCTAATCAGGTTTGGGATGAAAGTTTTACTGCCTTATATAAAGTAATTGGGATTGTATTCTTTTCTTCTTAAATATTTCAGCAAATAGTTTAATCCTCTGCGGACCTCGTGGAAGACTGGTGATATCTCTTCTTTACATTGGGAGAATTGTCCAATGAAGACTATGGCCCAGGAGTTTGCTTTGTAGAGAAAGCTTTTAGTCATGAATACAATTTATTTAATAGACATAGAAATTTTTGTATTTTCTATTTCTTCTGTCAGTCTTGGTAAATCCTACTTATCTAGCAATTCTTCCACTTCTCCTGCAAATATGAATTTACTAGCTTGCAGTCCTTCCTGATCCCCTAGCATCTCCAGCATCCCTGGAGTTTGTGGTGGTGCCCTTGTGTCTAGGTGTTACTACTGCCATTATTAGCCCTTGTGGAAAGATCGGCTTCTCTGGTCCTTCCTACTGCATGTTTGCTTTCTAGTCAATTAAAATTTACTTGTTATATGCTTTATTCTAAATTTCTTTAAATAATAAGCTTCCATTTTTCCAATCTTACTGTGACACTTGGGAGGCATGTCTCCCAGATCGTCTGGGTGTTACAGGTTTGCTTCCCGACCTGTGCCTCTGTTTGGAGATTGGGGGACCTTCAAGCGGTTTTCTTCCTGGGGGATCTTCTGGTCGTTTGGAACATGACCTTGAAGGGGATATTGAGAACCCAGCCCTTTCCTCCTCCTTGATTTTCACATTCCAGTCACAAAGTCAATGGCTTCATGGTGTGCTGCCATGGTCATGCACTATTTTGCCACAGCCCAAATATGGCAGGGCCAAATGTGGACCGAAACCTCAAACCTGTGAGCCTACCTAACCCTTTCCTGTGTGTATTCTGGTATCTGTCACGGTAACAGTGGCAGACTGGCTCCCACAGGCTCATACATCTGAATTTTTGTTCCCAGTTGGTAGACCGTTTAGGGAGGGTTAGGATACAAGACCTTATTAGAGGAGGTGTTGCTGGGGGTGGACTTTGAGGTTTCAGAAGTCCATGCCAGGCCGAGACTCACTCATTCTGCCTTGTGCCTGTCAACCAGATGTGAACTCTCAGCTACTGCTCCAGCACCACACTTGCCTGCTGCCACGACTCCTCCCTGCCACGACTCCCTGCCACGACTCCCTGCCACGACTCCTCCCTGCCACGACTCCCTGCCACGACTCCTCCCTGCCACGACTCCCTGCCACGACTCCCTGCCACGACTCCTCCCTGCCACGACTCCCTGCCATGACTCCTCCCTGCCAGGACTCCCTGCCACGACTCCCTACCACAACTCCCTGCCACGACTCCCTGCCACGATGCTCACAAGTTCACCCTCTGAAACTGTGAGCTGCCAATGAAATGCTTTCTCTTCTCTTCTTTTCTTTTCTTTTCTTTTCTTTTCTTTTCTTTCTTTCTTTCCTTTTTCCTTTCTTTCTTTCTTTCTTTCTTTCTTTCTTTCTTTCTTTCTTTCTTTCTTTCTTTTTTTGCCTTGATCTCTCTTCACAGCAATGGAACAGTAACTAAGACAAATAATGAACTGACTGATACTATTCTCTGAAGGGCCCAGCCCCCTGCCTTGGCAGCCATGACAGGCTGCAGAAAAGACCCAACAAGATGTAGGCCTCTGACTCAACAACATGTGCTGAGCTCCCAACCTTGCCCTAGTCACTAGGAAGCCAGATACCCTCTGAGGAACCAATCAGAAGTTTCCTGACAGGCTCTGGATGTGCTTTACTGATAACAGTGGAATGCAGAGCATAGCAACCGCCCTGGGAGGGCCTCTAGGCATAGCAACCTTCCTGCAACTGCAGCTGACCAATCAGCACAGGACAGGTTGCCCAAGCCGGGAAGTGCACCAATCCTGAGACTGTTGCTATGCAACTAGCGGACCCCCCCCCCCAGACACTCCCCTTGCTCTATCCCAATATATTTCCTGCTCCACGGCTGCTCGAGGTCCTCCTGCGTCACCCGCTGTGTTGGATGGATGGACGGGGAAACCCAAGTTAACTCATAAGATTAAAGACTCTTTGCTTTTAATCGGATCGGGTCTCTTGGTGATTTGGGGGGCTCAGAGTTTGGGTACAACATTCTCAACCTTTCTTTGTTCTAAAGTCTATGGTCCTCTAAGCATGGCTGCTGTTTCCAGCCAGGTTGTGACATTTTGTGTGTTCCTTAATAATGTTTTAAAATGTCTTGCCTTTTTGTGACTTTTAATTTTAAGCTGAAATTATTTAGAAGAATGCTTTATGGTTCCCAAATATTTGGGGTGCCTCAGTTCTTTTTCTTTTTTAACTTAAAAAAAAAAGTATATTTATGGTACTGGGAGCTGATTCAGCAGTTATAAGCACTGACTGCTCTTGCAGCAGACAGAATTTTGGTTCCCAGCACCCACATAATGTCTCATAATTGTCTGCAACTCCAGTTCCAAGGGATCTGATGCCTTCTTCTGAATTCTGTGGGTATCTGCAGTGTACATACATACATACATGCAAGACAAGCACTCGTGCATGTGAAATAAATAAATCTTTAAAAATACTTTATTTTGCACACTCCTATTGAGATCAGAGGATGATTTTGTCAGAGTCTGTCTGTTCTTCCCTTCCTCTCCCTCCACAAGGTGTGTTCCAGGTGCCTTCACCCTCTGAGCCATCTTTTCAGCCCTTCTCTACTGATTTTCATTTCATCCTAATCTGGATATAGTCGGGAAACTCAGCATTACGAAACTTACTGGACTTGTTTTACAGGCTATAGTTCATTTTGATAAATGTTCCATGTGCACATAAAAAGAATGTATTTCTAGCACCGTGGCATTGTCCCCTCCCTGTCTCTTAGGTCAAATTACCCAATCATAACATCAAATATTTTATATATTCACTGAGTTTTTTCCTCCTCATTTTTTTCTTTTTTGTCTGTGTTTATTTTAAACATTAGTGAGAGGAGTGTCCTATTGTGCTATCGCTGGGCACAGTTCTATTGCACTCTGCAATCTGTTTATCCAGTGCCCAGTGCTGCAGGGCATCTATCTTAAGTTGTTGACATCACAATAGAGTTATTAGGAGCATTCCTGTGCAAGACTTTGTCGGAGAGTTCCAGCTGGAAACTGGCAATGAATCCGGTTCCCATTGGACCGTACTTGATCACTTCTGTGTGGCCAGCATGTTTAACACCAGTCATGGGACTAGCTGTGGGGTGGAATCTCTTTACAATTTCAATGTGTTTCCCTGGTGATTGCCATTGTCACATGCTCACTCCAGTCAGGTGTCTTCCATGGTGAAATGTCAGCACAAAGGTCTGACCTGTATGAAAAATAGGGGTCTTTGCCTTCTCGTTGGGCTGTGTTTGTTTTTCATGTATTCTAGGTGTGAGTTAGTGCTGCCTGTTCCTCAGGCTGCACCAGCACCCCTCTCCTCACTCCTCAGCCTGCACCCCCCTCCTCTCCCCTTCCTCAGCCAGCACCAGTGCCCCCCCCCCACTTTCTCTTTTTCAAAGTATCTGGCTCTGGCGTGTAGCTGAGGAGCCACTGGCGTTTCACACTGCCTGGGAGAGGGACCCTACTTTCTTGATGGCACGACCCCTGGTAGGTAGAGCCATGCTTCCAAGAGTGGTTGGGCACCACAAACTGGAAGTTGGGTGGGCAGCAAGGCGAGGGGGATATCAGAGGACGTGGGGTATTCAGACACAATTAAAACACGTGGTATGTATGAAATTCTCAAAGAATTAATAAAAATGGGTTAAAAGGAAAAAATTTAAACAAAACAAAATGTTTGGTTATGCTAGGCCCTTTGTATGATCACATACGTTTTAGAATGAGGTTCAGTTTCTACCCCTAAAATCTGGCACTTACATTGGTATCCATTTGGGAAGAGTTGAGTGTGAAAATACACCCATTTCCCAGCTCAGGAACTCAGCGTCTCACTCACAATCTTTAATTTCTTCAATGGTGTGTTGGATTCTACATGCCCAGAGCTCCCATCAAATTTATCAGCTCTTTTTTTGTTTGTTTATTTCAGAATTTCCATTTGATTCCCTTTCTTATAATTCCAGTTCTCGGCTGAAACTTTTGTTTCCTAACTTCTTGGAAGTATTGATCACATAGATCTTAAAGTCCAGCCCCAACCTCTCTCCCAGCTACCTGGGTACACTGGGATGTGCTTCTAATACATTGTTTTACGCTTGGTTTTTCCTTCCTTCTATTCCTGATTCCACTGGCAGCCAGACGAAATGCAGGGCTGTGCGGCATCATTAAAGCTCTGGATACTGTCTGGGGTGATTCTCCCTCCCCCTCCTCCTCGGGTAGGCAAGCCAGCCATCTCAAGTTCAGGTCTGATCAGAGAAGAAGACTATCTGAAGTAATGTGGTATCCTTGCAGGGCTGGCTCAGTTCAACCTCCTTACTATGACCCGGCTAGCCTCAGAGAGATGCCTCTGCCTCTGCCTCTGCCTCTGCCTCTGCCTCTGCCTCTGCCTCTGCCTCTGCCTCTGGCCTCTGCCTCTGCCTCTGCCTCTGCCTCTGCCTCTGCCTCTGCCTCTGCCTCTGCCTCTGCCTCTGCCTCTGCCTCCTCTGCCTCTGCCTCTGCCTCTGCCTCTGCCTCTGCCTCTGCCTCTGCCTCTGCCTCTGCCTCCGAGTGATGGGATTAAATGTATATAAGGCCAGAAGATGGTGTTGAATCCCCTAGAACTGGACTTACAGATAGTTTTGAGCCATCATTTGGGTGTTGGGTACTGAACCTGGGTCCTCTGCATGAGCCATCCCTCCAGTGCTCGGCTTGCTAGTCTACTGTAGATGAGATCCCTGAAAATGTTGTTACTGAAACCAAAAAGGAGGAGGAGGAAGAGGAGGAGGAGGAGGAG